>NW_027415620.1:0-200168 GCF_964106895.1 Numenius arquata
CTTAGCAACACAACGGAACCTCACTAAAACCCTATGGGCTCCTACAGAACACTGTAGGCGCCTACGGAAACCTACAGACCCCTACAGAATACTACCAGCCACTACAGAAAAATATGGCCCCTACGGAACTCTACGGAACCTGGCAGAAACACTGTGGGCCCCTACAGGCCCTTGCGGGCACTTGCAGAACTCTGCAGGAACCCACGGAACTTTATGGAACCCTACCAGCCCCTACGGAAGCCTAAAGACCCTTGCAGGCAGTTACGGAACGGTACAGGGCCCTAGGGAACTTTACCAGCCACTACGGAACTCTACGGGCCCCTACGGAACCCTGCAGAACCCTCCAGAACCTTACAGAATCCCACGGATTCCTACAGACTCCTGCGGGCACTTACTCAACCCTAGAGGACCCTATGGAACACTACTGGCTCCTGCGGTACTCCAGAGGCCTCTAGGGAACCTACGAAGCTCTACGGAACCCTATGGATCCTTACGGAACAGTACGGGCCCCTTCAGACCTCTGCGGGCCCTTATGGAAACCTACAGGACCCTACGGAACTGTACGAGACTCTACAGGCCCCTAGGGAACAGCACAGGCCCCTACGGAACCCTACACAACCCTCCGGAAACATATGGCACCCTACAAGCTCCTACCAACCCCTGCGGGCACTTACACAACCCTACAGGCGCCTACGGAAATCTATGGGACTCTACGGGCCCCTAGGGAACCCTTCAGATTTCGACGGAACCCTACGAGGCCCTCTGGAACCCTACAGAATACT
The DNA here is from genome assembly GCF_964106895.1 of Numenius arquata. Classification (NCBI taxonomy): domain Eukaryota; kingdom Metazoa; phylum Chordata; class Aves; order Charadriiformes; family Scolopacidae; genus Numenius; species Numenius arquata. The sequence goes on from NW_027415620.1 coordinate 783, forward strand.
CCAGGACCCGACAGCACTCTACAAGACCCTTAGCAACACAACGGAACCTCACTAAAACCCTATGGGCTCCTACAGAACACTGCAGGTGCCTACGAAACCCTAGAGACCCCTACGGAACCCTACAGACACCTGCGGGCACTTACGGAACCCTGCAGGCCCCTACGGAACCCTACAGGTCCATACAGAACCCCACAGGGCCCTACGGAACTTTACCAGCCACTACGGAACTCTACGGGCCCCTACGGAACCCTGCAGAACCCTCCAGAACCTTACAGAATCCCACAGACTCCTACAGACTTCTGCGGGCACTTACACAACCCTACAGGTCCCTACGGAAATCTACGGGACTCTATGGGCCCCTAGGGAACCCTATAGATTTCGACGGAACCCTATGAGGCCCTCTGGAACCCTACAGAATACTCCAGGACCCGACAGCACTCTACAAGACCCTTAGCAACACAACGGAACCTCACTAAAACCCTATGGGCTCCTACAGAACACTGCAGGCGCCTACGGAACCCTACAGACCCCTACAGAATACTACCAGCCACTACAGAAAAATATGGCCCCTACGGAACTCTACGGAACCTGGCAGAAACACTGTGGGCCCCTACAGGCCCTTGCGGGCACTTGCAGAACTCTGCAGGAACCCACGGAACTTTATGGAACCCTACCAGCCCCTACGGAAGCCTAAAGACCCTTGCAGGCAGTTACGGAACGGTACAGGGCCCTAGGGAACTTTACCAGCCACTACGGAACTCTACGGGCCCCTACGGAACCCTGCAGAACCCTCCAGAACCTTACAGAATCCCACGGATTCCTACAGACTCCTGCGGGCACTTACTCAACCCTAGGGGACCCTATGGAACACTACTGGCTCCTGCGGTACTCCAGAGGCCTCTAGGGAACCTACGAAGCTCTACGGAACCCTATGGATCCTTACGGAACAGTACGGGCCCCTTCAGACCTCTGCGGGCGCTTATGGAAACCTACAGGACCCTACCGAAACTGTACGAGACTCTACAGGCCCCTAGGGAACACCACAGGCCCCTACGGAACCCTACACAACCCTCCGGAAACATATGGCACCCTACAAGCTCCTACCAACCCCTGCGGGCACTTACATAACCCTACAGGCCCCTACGGAAATCTACGGGACTCTACGGGCCCCTAGGGAACCCTTCAGATTTCGACGGAACCCTACCAGCCCCTCTGGAACCCTACAGAATACTCCAGGACCCGACAGCACTCTACAAGACCCTTAGCAACACAACGGAACCTCACTAAAACCCTATGGGCTCCTACAGAACACTGCAGGTGCCTACGGAACCCTAGAGACCCCTACGGAACCCTACAGACACCTGCGGGCACTTACGGAACCCTGCAGGCCCCTACGGAACCCTACAGGTCCATACAGAACCCCACAGGGCCCTACGGAACTTTACCAGCCACTACGGAACTCTACGGGCCCCTACGGAACCCTGCAGAACCCTCCAGAACCTTACAGAATCCCACAGACTCCTACAGACTTCTGCGGGCACTTACACAACCCTACAGGTCCCTACGGAAATCTACGGGACTCTATGGGCCCCTGGGGAACCCTTCAGATTTCGACGGAACCCTACGAGGCCCTCTGGAACCCTACAGAATACTCCAGGACCCGACAGCACTCTACAAGACCCTTAGCAACACAACGGAACCTCACTAAAACCCTATGGGCTCCTACAGAAAACTGCAGGCGCCTACGGAACCCTACAGACCCCTACAGAATACTACCAGCCACTACAGAAAAATATGGCCCCTACGGAACCTGGCAGAAACACTGTGGGCCCCTACAGGCCCTTGCGGGCACTTGCAGAACTCTGCAGGAACCCACGGAACTTTATGGAACCCTACCAGCCCCTACGGAAGCCTAAAGACCCTTGCAGGCAGTTACGGAACGGTACAGGGCCCTAGGGAACTTTACCAGCCACTACGGAACTCTACGGGCCCCTACGGAACCCTGCAGAACCCTCCAGAACCTTACAGAATCCCACGGATTCCTACAGACTCTTGCGGGCACTTACTCAACCCTAGAGGACCCTATGGAACACTACTGGCTCCTGCGGTACTCCAGAGGCCTCTAGGGAACCTATGAAGCTCTACGGAACCCTATGGATCCTTACGGAACAGTACGGGCCCCTTCAGACCTCTGCGGGCGCTTATGGAAACCTACAGGACCCTACCGAAACTGTACGAGACATCACAGGCCCCTAGGGAACACCACAGGCCCCTACGGAACCCTACACAACCCTCCGGAAACATATGGCACCCTACAAGCTCCTACCAACCCCTGCGGGCACTTACATAAACCTACAGGCCCCTACGGAAATCTACGGGACTCTACGGGCCCCTAGGGAACCCTTCAGATTTCGACGGAACCCTACCAGCCCCTCTGGAACCCTACAGAATACTCCAGGACCCGACAGCACTCTACAAGACCCTTAGCAACACAACGGAACCTCACTAAAACCCTATGGGCTCCTACAGAACACTGTAGGCGCCTACGGAACCCTACAGACCCCTACGGAACCCTACAGACACCTGCGGGCACTTACGGAACCCTGCAGGCCCCTACGGAACCCTACAGGTCCATACAGAACCCCACAGGGCCCTACGGAACTTTACCAGCCACTACGGAACTCTACGGGCCCCTACGGAACCCTGCAGAACCCTCCAGAACCTTACAGAATCCCACAGACTCCTACAGACTTCTGCGGGCACTTACACAACCCTACAGGTCCCTACGGAAATCTACGGGACTCTATGGGCCCCTAGGGAACCCTAGAGATTTCGATGGAACCCTACGAGCCCCTCTGGAACCCTACAGAATACTCCAGGACCCGACAGCACTCTACAAGACCCTTAGCAACACAACGGAACCTCACTAAAACCCTATGGGCTCCTACAGAACACTGCAGGCGCCTACGGAACCCTACAGACCCCTACAGAATACTACCAGCCACTACAGAAAAATATGGCCCCTACGGAACTCTACGGAACCTGGCAGAAACACTGTGGGCCCCTACAGGCCCTTGCGGGCACTTGCAGAACTCTGCAGGAACCCACGGAACTTTATGGAACCCTACCAGCCCCTACGGAAGCCTAAAGACCCTTGCAGGCAGTTACGGAACGGTACAGGGCCCTAGGGAACTTTACCAGCCACTACGGAACTCTACGGGCCCCTACGGAACCCTGCAGAACCCTCCAGAACCTTACAGAATCCCACGGATTCCTACAGACTCCTGCGGGCACTTACTCAACCCTAGAGGACCCTACGGAACACTACTGGCTCCTGTGGTACTCCAGAGGCCTCTAGGGAACGTACGAAGCTCTACGGAACCCTATGGATCCTTACGGAACAGTACGGGCCCCTTCAGACCTCTGCGGGCCCTTATGGAAACCTACAGGACCCTACGGAACTGTACGAGACTCTACAGGCCCCTAGGGAACAGCACAGGCCCCTACGGAACCCTACACAACCCTCCGGAAACATATGGCACCCTACAAGCTCCTACCAACCCCTGCGGGCACTTACACAACCCTACAGGCCCCTACGGAAATCTATGGGACTCTACGGGCCCCTAGGGAACCCTTCAGATTTCGACGGAACCCTACCAGCCCCTCTGGAACCCTACAGAATACTCCAGGACCCGACAGCACTCTACAAGACCCTTAGCAACACAACGGAACCTCACTAAAACCCTATGGGCTCCTACAGAACACTGCAGGTGCCTACGAAACCCTAGAGACCCCTACGGAACCCTACAGACACCTGCGGGCACTTACGGAACCCTGCAGGCCCCTACGGAACCCTACAGGTCCATACAGAACCCCACAGGGCCCTACGGAACTTTACCAGCCACTACGGAACTCTACGGGCCCCTACGGAACCCTGCAGAACCCTCCGGAACCTTACAGAATCCCACAGACTCCTACAGACTTCTGCGGGCACTTACACAACCCTACAGGTCCCTACGGAAATCTACGGGACTCTATGGGCCCCTGGGGAACCCTTCAGATTTCGACGGAACCCTACGAGGCCCTCTGGAACCCTACAGAATACTCCAGGACCCGACAGCACTCTACAAGACCCTTAGCAACACAACGGAACCTCACTAAAACCCTATGGGCTCCTACAGAAAACTGCAGGCGCCTACGGAACCCTACAGACCCCTACAGAATACTACCAGCCACTACAGAAAAATATGGCCCCTACGGAACCTGGCAGAAACACTGTGGGCCCCTACAGGCCCTTGCGGGCACTTGCAGAACTCTGCAGGAACCCACGGAACTTTATGGAACCCTACCAGCCCCTACGGAAGCCTAAAGACCCTTGCAGGCAGTTACGGAACGGTACAGGGCCCTAGGGAACTTTACCAGCCACTACGGAACTCTACGGGCCCCTACGGAACCCTGCAGAACCCTCCAGAACCTTACAGAATCCCACGGATTCCTACAGACTCTTGCGGGCACTTACTCAACCCTAGAGGACCCTATGGAACACTACTGGCTCCTGCGGTACTCCAGAGGCCTCTAGGGAACCTATGAAGCTCTACGGAACCCTATGGATCCTTACGGAACAGTACGGGCCCCTTCAGACCTCTGCGGGCGCTTATGGAAACCTACAGGACCCTACCGAAACTGTACGAGACATCACAGGCCCCTAGGGAACACCACAGGCCCCTACGGAACCCTACACAACCCTCCGGAAACATATGGCACCCTACAAGCTCCTACCAACCCCTGCGGGCACTTACATAAACCTACAGGCCCCTACGGAAATCTACGGGACTCTACGGGCCCCTAGGGAACCCTTCAGATTTCGACGGAACCCTACCAGCCCCTCTGGAACCCTACAGAATACTCCAGGACCCGACAGCACTCTACAAGACCCTTAGCAACACAACGGAACCTCACTAAAACCCTATGGGCTCCTACAGAACACTGTAGGCGCCTACGGAACCCTACAGACCCCTACGGAACCCTACAGACACCTGCGGGCACTTACGGAACCCTGCAGGCCCCTACGGAACCCTACAGGTCCATACAGAACCCCACAGGGCCCTACGGAACTTTACCAGCCACTACGGAACTCTACGGGCCCCTACGGAACCCTGCAGAACCCTCCAGAACCTTACAGAATCCCACAGACTCCTACAGACTTCTGCGGGCACTTACACAACCCTACAGGTCCCTACGGAAATCTACGGGACTCTATGGGCCCCTAGGGAACCCTAGAGATTTCGATGGAACCCTACGAGCCCCTCTGGAACCCTACAGAATACTCCAGGACCCGACAGCACTCTACAAGACCCTTAGCAACACAACGGAACCTCACTAAAACCCTATGGGCTCCTACAGAACACTGCAGGCGCCTACGGAACCCTACAGACCCCTACAGAATACTACCAGCCACTACAGAAAAATATGGCCCCTACGGAACTCTACGGAACCTGGCAGAAACACTGTGGGCCCCTACAGGCCCTTGCGGGCACTTGCAGAACTCTGCAGGAACCCACGGAACTTTATGGAACCCTACCAGCCCCTACGGAAGCCTAAAGACCCTTGCAGGCAGTTACGGAACGGTACAGGGCCCTAGGGAACTTTACCAGCCACTACGGAACTCTACGGGCCCCTACGGAACCCTGCAGAACCCTCCAGAACCTTACAGAATCCCACGGATTCCTACAGACTCCTGCGGGCACTTACTCAACCCTAGAGGACCCTACGGAACACTACTGGCTCCTGTGGTACTCCAGAGGCCTCTAGGGAACGTACGAAGCTCTACGGAACCCTATGGATCCTTACGGAACAGTACGGGCCCCTTCAGACCTCTGCGGGCCCTTATGGAAACCTACAGGACCCTACGGAACTGTACGAGACTCTACAGGCCCCTAGGGAACAGCACAGGCCCCTACGGAACCCTACACAACCCTCCGGAAACATATGGCACCCTACAAGCTCCTACCAACCCCTGCGGGCACTTACACAACCCTACAGGCCCCTACGGAAATCTATGGGACTCTACGGGCCCCTAGGGAACCCTTCAGATTTCGACGGAACCCTACGAGGCCCTCTGGAACCCTACAGAATACTCCAGGACCCGACAGCACTCTACAAGACCCTTAGCAACACAACGGAACCTCACTAAAACCCTATGGGCTCCTACAGAACACTGCAGGTGCCTACGAAACCCTAGAGACCCCTACGGAACCCTACAGACACCTGCGGGCACTTACGGAACCCTGCAGGCCCCTACGGAACCCTACAGGTCCATACAGAACCCCACAGGGCCCTACGGAACTTTACCAGCCACTACGGAACTCTACGGGCCCCTACGGAACCCTGCAGAACCCTCCGGAACCTTACAGAATCCCACAGACTCCTACAGACTTCTGCGGGCACTTACACAACCCTACAGGTCCCTACGGAAATCTACGGGACTCTATGGGCCCCTGGGGAACCCTTCAGATTTCATCGGAACCCTATGAGGGCCTCTGGAACCCTACAGAATACTCCAGGACCCGACAGCACTCTACAAGACCCTTAGCAACACAACGGAACCTCACTAAAACCCTATGGGCTCCTACAGAACACTGTAGGCGCCTACGGAAACCTACAGACCCCTACAGAATACTACCAGCCACTACAGAAAAATATGGCCCCTACGGAACTCTACGGAACCTGGCAGAAACACTGTGGGCCCCTACAGGCCCTTGCGGGCACTTGCAGAACTCTGCAGGAACCCACGGAACTTTATGGAACCCTACCAGCCCCTACGGAAGCCTAAAGACCCTTGCAGGCAGTTACGGAACGGTACAGGGCCCTAGGGAACTTTACCAGCCACTACGGAACTCTACGGGCCCCTACGGAACCCTGCAGAACCCTCCAGAACCTTACAGAATCCCACGGATTCCTACAGACTCCTGCGGGCACTTACTCAACCCTAGAGGACCCTATGGAACACTACTGGCTCCTGCGGTACTCCAGAGGCCTCTAGGGAACCTACGAAGCTCTACGGAACCCTATGGATCCTTACGGAACAGTACGGGCCCCTTCAGACCTCTGCGGGCCCTTATGGAAACCTACAGGACCCTACGGAACTGTACGAGACTCTACAGGCCCCTAGGGAACAGCACAGGCCCCTACGGAACCCTACACAACCCTCCGGAAACATATGGCACCCTACAAGCTCCTACCAACCCCTGCGGGCACTTACACAACCCTACAGGCGCCTACGGAAATCTATGGGACTCTACGGGCCCCTAGGGAACCCTTCAGATTTCGACGGAACCCTACGAGGCCCTCTGGAACCCTACAGAATACTCCAGGACCCGACAGCACTCTACAAGACCCTTAGCAACACAACGGAACCTCACTAAAACCCTATGGGCTCCTACAGAACACTGCAGGTGCCTACGAAACCCTAGAGACCCCTACGGAACCCTACAGACACCTGCGGGCACTTACGGAACCCTGCAGGCCCCTACGGAACCCTACAGGTCCATACAGAACCCCACAGGGCCCTACGGAACTTTACCAGCCACTACGGAACTCTACGGGCCCCTACGGAACCCTGCAGAACCCTCCAGAACCTTACAGAATCCCACAGACTCCTACAGACTTCTGCGGGCACTTACACAACCCTACAGGTCCCTACGGAAATCTACGGGACTCTATGGGCCCCTAGGGAACCCTATAGATTTCGACGGAACCCTATGAGGCCCTCTGGAACCCTACAGAATACTCCAGGACCCGACAGCACTCTACAAGACCCTTAGCAACACAACGGAACCTCACTAAAACCCTATGGGCTCCTACAGAACACTGCAGGCGCCTACGGAACCCTACAGACCCCTACAGAATACTACCAGCCACTACAGAAAAATATGGCCCCTACGGAACTCTACGGAACCTGGCAGAAACACTGTGGGCCCCTACAGGCCCTTGCGGGCACTTGCAGAACTCTGCAGGAACCCACGGAACTTTATGGAACCCTACCAGCCCCTACGGAAGCCTAAAGACCCTTGCAGGCAGTTACGGAACGGTACAGGGCCCTAGGGAACTTTACCAGCCACTACGGAACTCTACGGGCCCCTACGGAACCCTGCAGAACCCTCCAGAACCTTACAGAATCCCACGGATTCCTACAGACTCCTGCGGGCACTTACTCAACCCTAGAGGACCCTACGGAACACTACTGGCTCCTGTGGTACTCCAGAGGCCTCTAGGGAACCTACGAAGCTCTACGGAACCCTATGGATCCTTACGGAACAGTACGGGCCCCTTCAGACCTCTGCGGGCCCTTATGGAAACCTACAGGACCCTACGGAACTGTACGAGACTCTACAGGCCCCTAGGGAACAGCACAGGCCCCTACGGAACCCTACACAACCCTCCGGAAACATATGGCACCCTACAAGCTCCTACCAACCCCTGCGGGCACTTACACAACCCTACAGGCCCCTACGGAAATCTATGGGACTCTACGGGCCCCTAGGGAACCCTTCAGATTTCGACGGAACCCTACGAGGCCCTCTGGAACCCTACAGAATACTCCAGGACCCGACAGCACTCTACAAGACCCTTAGCAACACAACGGAACCTCACTAAAACCCTATGGGCTCCTACAGAACACTGCAGGTGCCTACGAAACCCTAGAGACCCCTACGGAACCCTACAGACACCTGCGGGCACTTACGGAACCCTGCAGGCCCCTACGGAACCCTACAGGTCCATACAGAACCCCACAGGGCCCTACGGAACTTTACCAGCCACTACGGAACTCTACGGGCCCCTACGGAACCCTGCAGAACCCTCCGGAACCTTACAGAATCCCACAGACTCCTACAGACTTCTGCGGGCACTTACACAACCCTACAGGTCCCTACGGAAATCTACGGGACTCTATGGGCCCCTAGGGAACCCTATAGATTTCGACGGAACCCTATGAGGCCCTCTGGAACCCTACAGAATACTCCAGGACCCGACAGCACTCTACAAGACCCTTAGCAACACAACGGAACCTCACTAAAACCCTATGGGCTCCTACAGAACACTGTAGGCGCCTACGGAAACCTACAGACCCCTACAGAATACTACCAGCCACTACAGAAAAATATGGCCCCTACGGAACTCTACGGAACCTGGCAGAAACACTGTGGGCACCTACAGGCCCTTGCGGGCACTTGCAGAACTCTGCAGGAACCCACGGAACTTTATGGAACCCTACCAGCCCCTACGGAAGCCTAAAGACCCTTGCAGGCAGTTACGGAACGGTACAGGGCCCTAGGGAACTTTACCAGCCACTACGGAACTCTACGGGCCCCTACGGAACCCTGCAGAACCCTCCAGAACCTTACAGAATCCCACGGATTCCTACAGACTCCTGCGGGCACTTACTCAACCCTAGAGGACCCTACGGAACACTACTGGCTCCTGCGGTACTCCAGAGGCCTCTAGGGAACCTACGAAGCTCTACGGAACCCTATGGATCCTTACGGAACAGTACGGGCCCCTTCAGACCTCTGCGGGCGCTTATGGAAACCTACAGGACCCTACCGAAACTGTACGAGACTCTACAGGCCCCTAGGGAACAGCACAGGCCCCTACGGAACCCTACACAACCCTCCGGAAACATATGGCACCCTACAAGCTCCTACCAACCCCTGCGGGCACTTACATAACCCTACAGGCCCCTATAGAAATCTACGGGACTCTACGGGCCCCTAGGGAACCCTTCAGATTTCGACGGAACCCTACCAGCCCCTCTGGTACCCTACAGAATACTCCAGGACCCGACAGCACTCTACAAGACCCTTAGCAACACAACGGAACCTCACTAAAACCCTATGGGCTCCTACAGAACACTGCAGGTGCCTACGGAACCCTACAGACCCCTACGGAACCCTACAGACACCTGCGGGCACTTACGGAACCCTGCAGGCCCCTACGGAACCCTACAGGTCCATACAGAACCCCACAGGGCCCTACGGAACTTTACCAGCCACTACGGAACTCTACGGGTCCCTACGGAACCCTGCAGAACCCTCCAGAACCTTACAGAATCCCACAGACTCCTACAGACTTCTGCGGGCACTTACACAACCCTACAGGTCCCTACGGAAATCTACGGGACTCTATGGGCCCCTGGGGAACCCTTCAGATTTCGACGGAACCCTATGAGCCCCTCTGGAACCCTACAGAATACTCCAGGACCCGACAGCACTCTACAAGACCCTTAGCAACACAACGGAACCTCACTAAAACCCTATGGGCTCCTACAGAACACTGCAGGCGCCTACGGAACCCTACAGACCCCTACAGAATACTACCAGCCACTACAGAAAAATATGGCCCCTACGGAACTCTACGGAACCTGGCAGAAACACTGTGGGCCCCTACAGGCCCTTGCGGGCACTTGCAGAACTCTGCAGGAACCCACGGAACTTTATGGAACCCTACCAGCCCCTACGGAAGCCTAAAGACCCTTGCAGGCAGTTACGGAACGGTACAGGGCCCTAGGGAACTTTACCAGCCACTACGGAACTCTACGGGCCCCTACGGAACCCTGCAGAACCCTCCAGAACCTTACAGAATCCCACGGATTCCTACAGACTCCTGCGGGCACTTACTCAACCCTAGAGGACCCTACGGAACACTACTGGCTCCTGTGGTACTCCAGAGGCCTCTAGGGAACGTACGAAGCTCTACGGAACCCTATGGATCCTTACAGAACAGTACGGGCCCCTTCAGACCTCTGCGGGCCCTTATGGAAACCTACAGGACCCTACGGAACTGTACGAGACTCTACAGGCCCCTAGGGAACAGCACAGGCCCCTACGGAACCCTACACAACCCTCCGGAAACATATGGCACCCTACAAGCTCCTACCAACCCCTGCGGGCACTTACACAACCCTACAGGCCCCTACGGAAATCTATGGGACTCTACGGGCCCCTAGGGAACCCTTCAGATTTCGACGGAACCCTACGAGGCCCTCTGGAACCCTACAGAATACTCCAGGACCCGACAGCACTCTACAAGACCCTTAGCAACACAACGGAACCTCACTAAAACCCTATGGGCTCCTACAGAACACTGCAGGTGCCTACGAAACCCTAGAGACCCCTACGGAACCCTACAGACACCTGCGGGCACTTACGGAATCCTGCAGGCCCCTACGGAACCCTACAGGTCCATACAGAACCCCACAGGGCCCTACGGAACTTTACCAGCCACTACGGAACTCTACGGGCCCCTACGGAACCCTGCAGAACCCTCCAGAACCTTACAGAATCCCACAGACTCCTACAGACTTCTGCGGGCACTTACACAACCCTACAGGTCCCTACGGAAATCTACGGGACTCTATGGGCCCCTGGGGAACCCTTCAGATTTCGACGGAACCCTATGAGGGCCTCTGGAACCCTACAGAATACTCCAGGACCCGACAGCACTCTACAAGACCCTTAGCAACACAACGGAACCTCACTAAAACCCTATGGGCTCCTACAGAACACTGTAGGCGCCTACGGAACCCTACAGACCCCTACAGAATACTACCAGCCACTACAGAAAAATATGGCCCCTACGGAACTCTACGGAACCTGGCAGAAACACTGTGGGCCCCTACAGGCCCTTGCGGGCACTTGCAGAACTCTGCAGGAACCCACGGAACTTTATGGAACCCTACCAGCCCCTACGGAAGCCTAAAGACCCTTGCAGGCAGTTACGGAACGGTACAGGGCCCTAGGGAACTTTACCAGCCACTACGGAACTCTACGGGCCCCTACGAAACCCTGCAGAACCCTCCAGAACCTTACAGAATCCCACGGATTCCTACAGACTCCTGCGGGCACTTACTCAACCCTAGAGGACCCTATGGAACACTACTGGCTCCTGCGGTACTCCAGAGGCCTCTAGGGAACCTACGAAGCTCTACGGAACCCTATGGATCCTTACGGAACAGTACGGGCCCCTTCAGACCTCTGCGGGCCCTTATGGAAACCTACAGGACCCTACGGAACTGTACGAGACTCTACAGGCCCCTAGGGAACAGCACAGGCCCCTACGGAACCCTACACAACCCTCCGGAAACATATGGCACCCTACAAGCTCCTACCAACCCCTGCGGGCACTTACACAACCCTACAGGCGCCTACGGAAATCTATGGGACTCTACGGGCCCCTAGGGAACCCTTCAGATTTCGACGGAACCCTACGAGGCCCTCTGGAACCCTACAGAATACTCCAGGACCCGACAGCACTCTACAAGACCCTTAGCAACACAACGGAACCTCACTAAAACCCTATGGGCTCCTACAGAACACTGCAGGTGCCTACGAAACCCTAGAGACCCCTACGGAACCCTACAGACACCTGCGGGCACTTACGGAACCCTGCAGGCCCCTACGGAACCCTACAGGTCCATACAGAACCCCACAGGGCCCTACGGAACTTTACCAGCCACTACGGAACTCTACGGGCCCCTACGGAACCCTGCAGAACCCTCCAGAACCTTACAGAATCCCACAGACTCCTACAGACTTCTGCGGGCACTTACACAACCCTACAGGTCCCTACGGAAATCTACGGGACTCTATGGGCCCCTAGGGAACCCTATAGATTTCGACGGAACCCTATGAGGCCCTCTGGAACCCTACAGAATACTCCAGGACCCGACAGCACTCTACAAGACCCTTAGCAACACAACGGAACCTCACTAAAACCCTATGGGCTCCTACAGAACACTGCAGGTGCCTACGGAAACCTACAGACCCCTACGGAACCCTACAGACACCTGCGGGCACTTACGGAACCCTGCAGGCCCCTACGGAACCCTACAGGTCCATACAGAACCCCACAGGGCCCTACGGAACTTTACCAGCCACTACGGAACTCTACGGGCCCCTACGGAACCCTGCAGAACCCTCCAGAACCTTACAGAATCCCACAGACTCCTACAGACTTCTGCGGGCACTTACACAACCCTACAGGTCCCTACGGAAATCTACGGGACTCTATGGGCCCCTGGGGAACCCTTCAGATTTCGACGGAACCCTATGAGGCCCTCTGGAACCCTACAGAATACTCCAGGACCCGACAGCACTCTACAAGACCCTTAGCAACACAACGGAACCTCACTAAAACCCTATGGGCTCCTACAGAAAACTGCAGGCGCCTACGGAACCCTACAGACCCCTACAGAATACTACCAGCCACTACAGAAAAATATGGCCCCTACGGAACTCTACGGAACCTGGCAGAAACACTGTGGGCCCCTACAGGCCCTTGCGGGCACTTGCAGAACTCTGCAGGAACCCACGGAACTTTATGGACCGCAAAAAAGCCCCTACGGAAGCCTAAAGACCCTTGCAGGCAGTTACGGAACGGTACAGGGCCCTAGGGAACTTTACCAGCCACTACGGAACTCTACGGGCCCCTACGGAACCCTGCAGAACCCTCCAGAACCTTACAGAATCCCACGAATTCCTACAGACTCCTGCGGGCACTTACTCAACCCTAGAGGACCCTATGGAACACTACTGGCTCCTGCGGTACTCCAGAGGCCTCTAGGGAACCTACGAAGCTCTACGGAACCCTATGGATCCTTACGGAACAGTACGGGCCCCTTCAGACCTCTGTGGGCGCTTATGGAAACCTACAGGACCCTACGGAACTGTACGAGACTCTACAGGCCCCTAGGGAACAGCACAGGCCCCTACGGAACCCTACACAACCCTCCGGAAACATATGGCACCCTACAAGCTCCTACCAACCCCTGCGGGCACTTACACAACCCTACAGGCCCCTACGGAAATCTATGGGACTCTACGGGCCCCTAGGGAACCCTTCAGATTTCGACGGAACCCTACGAGGCCCTCTGGAACCCTACAGAATACTCCAGGACCCGACAGCACTCTACAAGACCCTTAGCAACACAACGGAACCTCACTAAAACCCTATGGGCTCCTACAGAACACTGCAGGTGCCTACGAAACCCTAGAGACCCCTACGGAACCCTACAGACACCTGCGGGCACTTACGGAACCCTGCAGGCCCCTACGGAACCCTACAGGTCCATACAGAACCCCACAGGGCCCTACGGAACTTTACCAGCCACTACGGAACTCTACGGGCCCCTACGGAACCCTGCAGAACCCTCCGGAACCTTACAGAATCCCACAGACTCCTACAGACTTCTGCGGGCACTTACACAACCCTACAGGTCCCTACGGAAATCTACGGGACTCTATGGGCCCCTAGGGAACCCTATAGATTTCGACGGAACCCTATGAGGCCCTCTGGAACCCTACAGAATACTCCAGGACCCGACAGCACTCTACAAGACCCTTAGCAACACAACGGAACCTCACTAAAACCCTATGGGCTCCTACAGAACACTGTAGGCGCCTACGGAAACCTACAGACCCCTACAGAATACTACCAGCCACTACAGAAAAATATGGCCACTACGGAACTCTACGGAACCTGGCAGAAACACTGTGGGCCCCTACAGGCCCTTGCGGGCACTTGCAGAACTCTGCAGGAACCCACGGAACTTTATGGAACCCTACCAGCCCCTACGGAAGCCTAAAGACCCTTGCAGGCAGTTACGGAACGGTACAGGGCCCTAGGGAACTTTACCAGCCACTACGGAACTCTACGGGCCCCTACGAAACCCTGCAGAACCCTCCAGAACCTTACAGAATCCCATGGATTCCTACAGACTCCTGCGGGCACTTACTCAACCCTAGAGGACCCTATGGAACACTACTGGCTCCTGCGGTACTCCAGAGGCCTCTAGGGAACCTACGAAGCTCTACGGAACCCTATGGATCCTTACGGAACAGTACGGGCCCCTTCAGACCTCTGTGGGCGCTTATGGAAACCTACAGGACCCTACCGAAACTGTACGAGACTCTACAGGCCCCTAGGGAACACCACAGGCCCCTACGGAACCCTACACAACCCTCCGGAAACATATGGCACCCTACAAGCTCCTACCAACCCCTGCGGGCACTTACATAACCCTACAGGCCCCTACGGAAATCTACGGGACTCTACGGGCCCCTAGGGAACCCTTCAGATTTCGACGGAACCCTACCAGCCCCTCTGGAACCCTACAGAATACTCCAGGACCCGACAGCACTCTACAAGACCCTTAGCAACACAACGGAACCTCACTAAAACCCTATGGGCTCCTACAGAACACTGCAGGTGCCTACGGAACCCTACAGACCCCTACGGAACCCTACAGACACCTGCGGGCACTTACGGAACCCTGCAGGCCCCTACGGAACCCTACAGGTCCATACAGAACCCCACAGGGCCCTACGGAACTTTACCAGCCACTACGGAACTCTACGGGCCCCTACGGAACCCTGCAGAACCCTCCAGAACCTTACAGAATCCCACAGACTCCTACAGACTTCTGCGGGCACTTACACAACCCTACAGGTCCCTACGGAAATCTACGGGACTCTATGGGCCCCTGGGGAACCCTTCAGATTTCGACGGAACCCTATGAGGCCCTCTGGAACCCTACAGAATACTCCAGGACCCGACAGCACTCTACAAGACACTTAGCAACACAACGGAACCTCATTAAAAACCTATGGGCTCCTACAGAAAACTGCAGGCGCCTACGGAACCCTACAGACCCCTACAGAATACTACCAGCCACTACAGAAAAATATGGCCCCTATGGAACTCTACGGAACCTGGCAGAAACACTGTGGGCCCCTACAGGCCCTTGCGGGCACTTGCAGAACTCTGCAGGAACCCACGGAACTTTATGGAACCCTACCAGCCCCTACGGAAGCCTAAAGACCCTTGCAGGCAGTTACGGAACGGTACAGGGCCCTAGGGAACTTTACCAGCCACTACGGAACTCTACGGGCCCCTACGGAACCCTGCAGAACCCTCCAGAACCTTACAGAATCCCACGGATTCCTACAGACTCCTGCGGGCACTTACTCAACCCTAGAGGACCCTATGGAACACTACTGGCTCCTGCGGTACTCCAGAGGCCTCTAGGGAACCTACGAAGCTCTACGGAACCCTATGGATCCTTACGGAACAGTACGGGCCCCTTCAGACCTCTGCGGGCGCTTATGGAAACCTACAGGACCCTACCGAAACTGTACGAGACTCTACAGGCCCCTAGGGAACACCACAGGCCCCTACGGAACCCTACACAACCCTCCGGAAACATATGGCACCCTACAAGCTCCTACCAACCCCTGCGGGCACTTACATAACCCTACAGGCCCCTACGGAAATCTACGGGACTCTACGGGCCCCTAGGGAACCCTTCAGATTTCGACGGAACCCTACCAGCCCCTCTGGTACCCTACAGAATACTCCAGGACCCGACAGCACTCTACAAGACTCTTAGCAACACAACGGAACCTCACTAAAACCCTATGGGCTCCTACAGAACACTGCAGGTGCCTACGGAACCCTACAGACCCCTACGGAACCCTACAGACACCTGCGGGCACTTACGGAACCCTGCAGGCCCCTACGGAACCCTACAGGTCCATACAGAACCCCACAGGGCCCTACGGAACTTTACCAGCCACTACGGAACTCTACGGGCCCCTACGGAACCCTGCAGAACCCTCCGGAACCTTACAGAATCCCACAGACTCCTACAGACTTCTGCGGGCACTTACACAACCCTACAGGTCCCTACGGAAATCTACGGGACTCTATGGGCCCCTAGGGAACCCTACAGATTTCGATGAAACCCTACGAGGCCCTCTGGAACCCTACAGAATACTCCAGGACCCGACAGCACTCTACAAGACCCTTAGCAACACAACGGAACCTCACTAAAACCCTATGGGCTCCTACAGAACACTGCAGGCGCCTACGGAACCCTACAGACCCCTACAGAATACTACCAGCCACTACAGAAAAATATGGCCCCTACGGAACTCTACGGAACCTGGCAGAAACACTGTGGGCCCCTACAGGCCCTTGCGGGCACTTGCAGAACTCTGCAGGAACCCACGGAACTTTATGGAACCCTACCAGCCCCTACGGAAGCCTAAAGACCCTTGCAGGCAGTTACGGAACGGTACAGGGCCCTAGGGAACTTTACCAGCCACTACGGAACTCTACGGGCCCCTACGGAACCCTGCAGAACCCTCCAGAACCTTACAGAATCCCACGGATTCCTACAGACTCCTGCGGGCACTTACTCAACCCTAGAGGACCCTACGGAACACTACTGGCTCCTGCGGTACTCCAGAGGCCTCTAGGGAACCTACGAAGCTCTACGGAACCCTATGGATCCTTACGGAACAGTACGGGCCCCTTCAGACCTCTGTGGGCGCTTATGGAAACCTACAGGACCCTACGGAACTGTACGAGACTCTACAGGCCCCTAGGGAACAGCACAGGCCCCTACGGAACCCTACACAACCCTCCGGAAACATATGGCACCCTACAAGCTCCTACCAACCCCTGCGGGCACTTACACAACCCTACAGGCCCCTACGGAAATCTATGGGACTCTACGGGCCCCTAGGGAACCCTTCAGATTTCGACGGAACCCTACGAGGCCCTCTGGAACCCTACAGAATACTCCAGGACCCGACAGCACTCTACAAGACCCTTAGCAACACAACGGAACCTCACTAAAACCCTATGGGCTCCTACAGAACACTGCAGGTGCCTACGAAACCCTAGAGACCCCTACGGAACCCTACAGACACCTGCGGGCACTTACGGAACCCTGCAGGCCCCTACGGAACCCTACAGGTCCATACAGAACCCCACAGGGCCCTACGGAACTTTACCAGCCACTACGGAACTCTACGGGCCCCTACGGAACCCTGCAGAACCCTCCAGAACCTTACAGAATCCCACAGACTCCTACAGACTTCTGCGGGCACTTACACAACCCTACAGGTCCCTACGGAAATCTACGGGACTCTATGGGCCCCTGGGGAACCCTTCAGATTTCGACGGAACCCTATGAGGCCCTCTGGAACCCTACAGAATACTCCAGGACCCGACAGCACTCTACAAGACCCTTAGCAACACAACGGAACCTCACTAAAACCCTATGGGCTCCTACAGAAAACTGCAGGCGCCTACGGAACCCTACAGACCCCTACAGAATACTACCAGCCACTACAGAAAAATATGGCCCCTATGGAACTCTACGGAACCTGGCAGAAACACTGTGGGCCCCTACAGGCCCTTGCGGGCACTTGCAGAACTCTGCAGGAACCCACGGAACTTTATGGAACCCTACCAGCCCCTACGGAAGCCTAAAGACCCTTGCAGGCAGTTACGGAACGGTACAGGGCCCTAGGGAACTTTACCAGCCACTACGGAACTCTACGGGCCCCTACGGAACCCTGCAGAACCCTCCAGAACCTTACAGAATCCCACGGATTCCTACAGACTCCTGCGGGCACTTACTCAACCCTAGAGGACCCTACGGAACACTACTGGCTCCTGCGGTACTCCAGAGGCCTCTAGGGAACCTACGAAGCTCTACGGAACCCTATGGATCCTTACGGAACAGTACGGGCCCCTTCAGACCTCTGCGGGCGCTTATGGAAACCTACAGGACCCTACGGAACTGTACGAGACTCTACAGGCCCCTAGGGAACAGCACAGGCCCCTACGGAACCCTACACAACCCTCCGGAAACATATGGCACCCTACAAGCTCCTACCAACCCCTGCGGGCACTTACACAACCCTACAGGCCCCTACGGAAATCTATGGGACTCTACGGGCCCCTAGGGAACCCTTCAGATTTCGACGGAACCCTACGAGGCCCTCTGGAACCCTACAGAATACTCCAGGACCCGACAGCACTCTACAAGACCCTTAGCAACACAACGGAACCTCACTAAAACCCTATGGGCTCCTACAGAACACTGCAGGTGCCTACGGAACCCTAGAGACCCCTACGGAACCCTACAGACACCTGCGGGCACTTACGGAACCCTGCAGGCCCCTACGGAACCCTACAGGTCCATACAGAACCCCACAGGGCCCTACGGAACTTTACCAGCCACTACGGAACTCTACGGGCCCCTACGGAACCCTGCAGAACCCTCCGGAACCTTACAGAATCCCACAGACTCCTACAGACTTCTGCGGGCACTTACACAACCCTACAGGTCCCTACGGAAATCTACGGGACTCTATGGGCCCCTAGGGAACCCTATAGATTTCGACGGAACCCTATGAGGCCCTCTGGAACCCTACAGAATACTCCAGGACCCGACAGCACTCTACAAGACCCTTAGCAACACAACGGAACCTCACTAAAACCCTATGGGCTCCTACAGAACACTGTAGGCGCCTACGGAAACCTACAGACCCCTACAGAATACTACCAGCCACTACAGAAAAATATGGCCCCTACGGAACTCTACGGAACCTGGCAGAAACACTGTGGGCCCCTACAGGCCCTTGCGGGCACTTGCAGAACTCTGCAGGAACCCACGGAACTTTATGGAACCCTACCAGCCCCTACGGAAGCCTAAAGACCCTTGCAGGCAGTTACGGAACGGTACAGGGCCCTAGGGAACTTTACCAGCCACTACGGAACTCTACGGGCCCCTACGGAACCCTGCAGAACCCTCCAGAACCTTACAGAATCCCACGGATTCCTACAGACTCCTGCGGGCACTTACTCAACCCTAGAGGACCCTATGGAACACTACTGGCTCCTGCGGTACTCCAGAGGCCTCTAGGGAACCTACGAAGCTCTACGGAACCCTATGGATCCTTACGGAACAGTACGGGCCCCTTCAGACCTCTGTGGGCGCTTATGGAAACCTACAGGACCCTACCGAAACTGTACGAGACTCTACAGGCCCCTAGGGAACAGCACAGGCCCCTACGGAACCCTACACAACCCTCCGGAAACATATGGCACCCTACAAGCTCCTACCAACCCCTGCGGGCACTTACATAACCCTACAGGCCCCTACGGAAATCTACGGGACTCTACGGGCCCCTAGGGAACCCTTCAGATTTCGACGGAACCCTACCAGCCCCTCTGGAACCCTACAGAATACTCCAGGACCCGACAGCACTCTACAAGACCCTTAGCAACACAACGGAACCTCACTAAAACCCTATGGGCTCCTACAGAACACTGCAGGTGCCTACGGAACCCTAGAGACCCCTACGGAACCCTACAGACACCTGCGGGCACTTACGGAACCCTGCAGGCCCCTACGGAACCCTACAGGTCCATACAGAACCCCACAGGGCCCTACGGAACTTTACCAGCCACTACGGAACTCTACGGGCCCCTACGGAACCCTGCAGAACCCTCCAGAACCTTACAGAATCCCACAGACTCCTACAGACTTCTGCGGGCACTTACACAACCCTACAGGTCCCTACGGAAATCTACGGGACTCTATGGGCCCCTGGGGAACCCTTCAGATTTCGACGGAACCCTATGAGCCCCTCTGGAACCCTACAGAATACTCCAGGACCCGACAGCACTCTACAAGACCCTTAGCAACACAACGGAACCTCACTAAAAACCTATGGGCTCCTACAGAAAACTGCAGGCGCCTACGGAACCCTACAGACCCCTACAGAATACTACCAGCCACTACAGAAAAATATGGCCCCTACGGAACTCTACGGAACCTGGATGAAACACTGTGCGCCCCTACAGGCCCTTGCGGGCACTTGCAGAACTCTGCAGGAACCCACGGAACTTTATGGAACCCTACCAGCCCCTACGGAAGCCTAAAGACCCTTGCAGGCAGTTACGGAACGGTACAGGGCCCTAGGGAACTTTACCAGCCACTACGGAACTCTACGGGCCCCTACGGAACCCTGCAGAACCCTCCAGAACCTTACAGAATCCCACGGATTCCTACAGACTCCTGCGGGCACTTACTCAACCCTAGAGGACCCTATGGAACACTACTGGCTCCTGCGGTACTCCAGAGGCCTCTAGGGAACCTACGAAGCTCTACGGAACCCTATGGATCCTTACGGAACAGTACGGGCCCCTTCAGACCTCTGCGGGCACTTATGGAAACCTACAGGACCCTACCGAAACTGTACGAGACTCTACAGGCCCCTAGGGAACACCACAGGCCCCTACGGAACCCTACACAACCCTCCGGAAACATATGGCACCCTACAAGCTCCTACCAACCCCTGCGGGCACTTACATAACCCTACAGGCCCCTACGGAAATCTACGGGACTCTACGGGCCCCTAGGGAACCCTTCAGATTTCGACGGAACCCTACGAGGCCCTCTGGAACCCTACAGAATACTCCAGGACCCGACAGCACTCTACAAGACTCTTAGCAACACAACGGAACCTCACTAAAACCCTATGGGCTCCTACAGAACACTGCAGGTGCCTACGGAACCCTACAGACCCCTACGGAACCCTACAGACACCTGCGGGCACTTACGGAACCCTGCAGGCCCCTACGGAACCCTACAGGTCCATACAGAACCCCACAGGGCCCTACGGAACTTTACCAGCCACTACGGAACTCTACGGGTCCCTACGGAACCCTGCAGAACCCTCCGGAACCTTACAGAATCCCACAGACTCCTACAGACTTCTGCGGGCACTTACACAACCCTACAGGTCCCTACGGAAATCTACGGGAGTCTATGGGCCCCTAGGGAACCCTACAGATTTCGATGAAACCCTACGAGGCCCTCTGGAACCCTACAGAATACTCCAGGACCCGACAGCACTCTACAAGACCCTTAGCAACACAACGGAACCTCACTAAAACCCTATGGGCTCCTACAGAACACTGCAGGCGCCTACGGAACCCTACAGACCCCTACAGAATACTACCAGCCACTACAGAAAAATATGGCCCCTACGGAACTCTACGGAACCTGGCAGAAACACTGTGGGCCCCTACAGGCCCTTGCGGGCACTTGCAGAACTCTGCAGGAACCCACGGAACTTTATGGAACCCTACCAGCCCCTACGGAAGCCTAAAGACCCTTGCAGGCAGTTACGGAACGGTACAGGGCCCTAGGGAACTTTACCAGCCACTACGGAACTCTACGGGCCCCTACGGAACCCTGCAGAACCCTCCAGAACCTTACAGAATCCCACGGATTCCTACAGACTCCTGCGGGCACTTACTCAACCCTAGAGGACCCTATGGAACACTACTGGCTCCTGCGGTACTCCAGAGGCCTCTAGGGAACCTACGAAGCTCTACGGAACCCTATGGATCCTTACGGAACAGTACGGGCCCCTTCAGACCTCTGTGGGCGCTTATGGAAAACTACAGGACCCTACGGAACTGTACGAGACTCTACAGGCCCCTAGGGAACAGCACAGGCCCCTACGGAACCCTACACAACCCTCCGGAAACATATGGCACCCTACAAGCTCCTACCAACCCCTGCGGGCACTTACACAACCCTACAGGCCCCTACGGAAATCTATGGGACTCTACGGGCCCCTAGGGAACCCTTCAGATTTCGACGGAACCCTACGAGGCCCTCTGGAACCCTACAGAATACTCCAGGACCCGACAGCACTCTACAAGACCCTTAGCAACACAACGGAACCTCACTAAAACCCTATGGGCTCCTACAGAACACTGCAGGTGCCTACGAAACCCTAGAGACCCCTACGGAACCCTACAGACACCTGCGGGCACTTACGGAACCCTGCAGGCCCCTACGGAACCCTACAGGTCCATACAGAACCCCACAGGGCCCTACGGAACTTTACCAGCCACTACGGAACTCTACGGGCCCCTACGGAACCCTGCAGAACCCTCCGGAACCTTACAGAATCCCACAGACTCCTACAGACTTCTGCGGGCACTTACACAACCCTACAGGTCCCTACGGAAATCTACGGGACTCTATGGGCCCCTAGGGAACCCTATAGATTTCGACGGAACCCTATGAGGCCCTCTGGAACCCTACAGAATACTCCAGGACCCGACAGCACTCTACAAGACCCTTAGCAACACAACGGAACCTCACTAAAACCCTATGGGCTCCTACAGAACACTGTAGGCGCCTACGGAAACCTACAGAACCCTACAGAATACTACCAGCCACTACAGAAAAATATGGCCCCTACGGAACTCTACGGAACCTGGCAGAAACACTGTGGGCCCCTACAGGCCCTTGCGGGCACTTGCAGAACTCTGCAGGAACCCACGGAACTTTATGGAACCCTACCAGCCCCTACGGAAGCCTAAAGACCCTTGCAGGCAGTTACGGAACGGTACAGGGCCCTAGGGAACTTTACCAGCCACTACGGAACTCTACGGGCCCCTACGAAACCCTGCAGAACCCTCCAGAACCTTACAGAATCCCACGGATTCCTACAGACTCCTGCGGGCACTTACTCAACCCTAGAGGACCCTATGGAACACTACTGGCTCCTGCGGTACTCCAGAGGCCTCTAGGGAACCTACGAAGCTCTACGGAACCCTATGGATCCTTACGGAACAGTACGGGCCCCTTCAGACCTCTGTGGGCGCTTAGGGAAACCTACAGGACCCTACCGAAACTGTACGAGACTCTACAGGCCCCTAGGGAACAGCACAGGCCCCTACGGAACCCTACACAACCCTCCGGAAACATATGGCACCCTACAAGCTCCTACCAACCCCTGCGGGCACTTACATAACCCTACAGGCCCCTACGGAAATCTACGGGACTCTACGGGCCCCTAGGGAACCCTTCAGATTTCGACGGAACCCTACCAGCCCCTCTGGAACCCTACAGAATACTCCAGGACCCGACAGCACTCTACAAGACCCTTAGCAACACAACGGAACCTCACTAAAACCCTATGGGCTCCTACAGAACACTGCAGGTGCCTACGGAACCCTACAGACCCCTACGGAACCCTACAGACACCTGCGGGCACTTACGGAACCCTGCAGGCCCCTACGGAACCCTACAGGTCCATACAGAACCCCACAGGGCCCTACGGAACTTTACCAGCCACTACGGAACTCTACGGGCCCCTACGGAACCCTGCAGAACCCTCCAGAACCTTACAGAATCCCACAGACTCCTACAGACTTCTGCGGGCACTTACACAACCCTACAGGTCCCTACGGAAATCTACGGGACTCTATGGGCCCCTGGGGAACCCTTCAGATTTCGACGGAACCCTATGAGGCCCTCTGGAACCCTACAGAATACTCCAGGACCCGACAGCACTCTACAAGACCCTTAGCAACACAACGGAACCTCATTAAAAACCTATGGGCTCCTACAGAAAACTGCAGGCGCCTACGGAACCCTACAGACCCCTACAGAATACTACCAGCCACTACAGAAAAATATGGCCCCTACGGAACTCTACGGAACCTGGCAGAAACACTGTGGGCCCCTACAGGCCCTTGCGGGCACTTGCAGAACTCTGCAGGAACCCACGGAACTTTATGGAACCCTACCAGCCCCTACGGAAGCCTAAAGACCCTTGCAGGCAGTTACGGAACGGTACAGGGCCCTAGGGAACTTTACCAGCCACTACGGAACTCTACGGGCCCCTACGGAACCCTGCAGAACCCTCCAGAACCTTACAGAATCCCACGGATTCCTACAGACTCCTGCGGGCACTTACTCAACCCTAGAGGACCCTATGGAACACTACTGGCTCCTGCGGTACTCCAGAGGCCTCTAGGGAACCTACGAAGCTCTACGGAACCCTATGGATCCTTACGGAACAGTACGGGCCCCTTCAGACCTCTGCGGGCGCTTATGGAAACCTACAGGACCCTACCGAAACTGTACGAGACTCTACAGGCCCCTAGGGAACACCACAGGCCCCTACGGAACCCTACACAACCCTCCGGAAACATATGGCACCCTACAAGCTCCTACCAACCCCTGCGGGCACTTACATAACCCTACAGGCCCCTACGGAAATCTACGGGACTCTACGGGCCCCTAGGGAACCCTTCAGATTTCGACGGAACCCTACCAGCCCCTCTGGTACCCTACAGAATACTCCAGGACCCGACAGCACTCTACAAGACTCTTAGCAACACAACGGAACCTCACTAAAACCCTATGGGCTCCTACAGAACACTGCAGGTGCCTACGGAACCCTACAGACCCCTACGGAACCCTACAGACACCTGCGGGCACTTACGGAACCCTGCAGGCCCCTACGGAACCCTACAGGTCCATACAGAACCCCACAGGGCCCTACGGAACTTTACCAGCCACTACGGAACTCTACGGGCCCCTACGGAACCCTGCAGAACCCTCCAGAACCTTACAGAATCCCACAGACTCCTACAGACTTCTGCGGGCACTTACACAACCCTACAGGTCCCTACGGAAATCTACGGGACTCTATGGGCCCCTGGGGAACCCTTCAGATTTCGACGGAACCCTATGAGGCCCTCTGGAACCCTACAGAATACTCCAGGACCCGACAGCACTCTACAAGACCCTTAGCAACACAACGGAACCTCACTAAAAACCTATGGGCTCCTACAGAAAACTGCAGGCGCCTACGGAACCCTACAGACCCCTACAGAATACTACCAGCCACTACAGAAAAATATGGCCCCTACGGAACTCTACGGAACCTGGCAGAAACACTGTGGGCCCCTACAGGCCCTTGCGGGCACTTGCAGAACTCTGCAGGAACCCACGGAACTTTATGGAACCCTACCAGCCCCTACGGAAGCCTAAAGACCCTTGCAGGCAGTTACGGAACGGTACAGGGCCCTAGGGAACTTTACCAGCCACTACGGAACTCTACGGGCCCCTACGGAACCCTGCAGAACCCTCCAGAACCTTACAGAATCCCACGGATTCCTACAGACTCCTGCGGGCACTTACTCAACCCTAGAGGACCCTACGGAACACTACTGGCTCCTGCGGTACTCCAGAGGCCTCTAGGGAACCTACGAAGCTCTACGGAACCCTATGGATCCTTACGGAACAGTACGGGCCCCTTCAGACCTCTGTGGGCGCTTATGGAAACCTACAGGACCCTACGGAACTGTACGAGACTCTACAGGCCCCTAGGGAACAGCACAGGCCCCTACGGAACCCTACACAACCCTCCGGAAACATATGGCACCCTACAAGCTCCTACCAACCCCTGCGGGCACTTACACAACCCTACAGGCCCCTACGGAAATCTATGGGACTCTACGGGCCCCTAGGGAACCCTTCAGATTTCGACGGAACCCTACGAGGCCCTCTGGAACCCTACAGAATACTCCAGGACCCGACAGCACTCTACAAGACCCTTAGCAACACAACGGAACCTCACTAAAACCCTATGGGCTCCTACAGAACACTGCAGGTGCCTACGAAACCCTAGAGACCCCTACGGAACCCTACAGACACCTGCGGGCACTTACGGAACCCTGCAGGCCCCTACGGAACCCTACAGGTCCATACAGAACCCCACAGGGCCCTACGGAACTTTACCAGCCACTACGGAACTCTACGGGCCCCTACGGAACCCTGCAGAACCCTCCGGAACCTTACAGAATCCCACAGACTCCTACAGACTTCTGCGGGCACTTACACAACCCTACAGGTCCCTACGGAAATCTACGGGACTCTATGGGCCCCTAGGGAACCCTATAGATTTCGACGGAACCCTATGAGGCCCTCTGGAACCCTACAGAATACTCCAGGACCCGACAGCACTCTACAAGACCCTTAGCAACACAACGGAACCTCACTAAAACCCTATGGGCTCCTACAGAACACTGTAGGCGCCTACGGAAACCTACAGACCCCTACAGAATACTACCAGCCACTACAGAAAAATATGGCCCCTACGGAACTCTACGGAACCTGGCAGAAACACTGTGGGCCCCTACAGGCCCTTGCGGGCACTTGCAGAACTCTGCAGGAACCCACGGAACTTTATGGAACCCTACCAGCCCCTACGGAAGCCTAAAGACCCTTGCAGGCAGTTACGGAACGGTACAGGGCCCTAGGGAACTTTACCAGCCACTACGGAACTCTACGGGCCCCTACGGAACCCTGCAGAACCCTCCAGAACCTTACAGAATCCCACGGATTCCTACAGACTCCTGCGGGCACTTACTCAACCCTAGAGGACCCTATGGAACACTACTGGCTCCTGCGGTACTCCAGAGGCCTCTAGGGAACCTACGAAGCTCTACGGAACCCTATGGATCCTTACGGAACAGTACGGGCCCCTTCAGACCTCTGTGGGCGCTTATGGAAACCTACAGGACCCTACCGAAACTGTACGAGACTCTACAGGCCCCTAGGGAACAGCACAGGCCCCTACGGAACCCTACACAACCCTCCGGAAACATATGGCACCCTACAAGCTCCTACCAACCCCTGCGGGCACTTACATAACCCTACAGGCCCCTACGGAAATCTACGGGACT
The DNA here is from genome assembly GCF_964106895.1 of Numenius arquata. NCBI lineage: Eukaryota > Metazoa > Chordata > Aves > Charadriiformes > Scolopacidae > Numenius > Numenius arquata. The sequence goes on from NW_027415620.1 coordinate 28,206, forward strand.
CTACGGGCCCCTAGGGAACCCTTCAGATTTCGACGGAACCCTACCAGCCCCTCTGGAACCCTACAGAATACTCCAGGAATCGACAGCACTCTACAAGACCCTTAACAACACAACGGAACCTCACTAAAACCCTATGGGCTCCTACAGAACACTGCAGGTGCCTACGGAACCCTACAGACCCCTACGGAACCCTACAGACACCTGCGGGCACTTACGGAACCCTGCAGGCCCCTACGGAACCCTACAGGTCCATACAGAACCCCACAGGGCCCTACGGAACTTTACCAGCCACTACGGAACTCTACGGGCCCCTACGGAACCCTGCAGAACCCTCCGGAACCTTACAGAATCCCACAGACTCCTACAGACTTCTGCGGGCACTTACACAACCCTACAGGTCCCTACGGAAATCTACGGGACTCTATGGGCCCCTGGGGAACCCTTCAGATTTCGACGGAACCCTATGAGGCCCTCTGGAACCCTACAGAATACTCCAGGACCCGACAGCACTCTACAAGACCCTTAGCAACACAACGGAACCTCATTAAAAACCTATGGGCTCCTACAGAAAACTGCAGGCGCCTACGGAACCCTACAGACCCCTACAGAATACTACCAGCCACTACAGAAAAATATGGCCCCTACGGAACTCTACGGAACCTGGCAGAAACACTGTGGGCCCCTACAGGCCCTTGCGGGCACTTGCAGAACTCTGCAGGAACCCACGGAACTTTATGGAACCCTACCAGCCCCTACGGAAGCCTAAAGACCCTTGCAGGCAGTTACGGAACGGTACAGGGCCCTAGGGAACTTTACCAGCCACTACGGAACTCTACGGGCCCCTACGGAACCCTGCAGAACCCTCCAGAACCTTACAGAATCCCACGGATTCCTACAGACTCCTGCGGGCACTTACTCAACCCTAGAGGACCCTATGGAACACTACTGGCTCCTGCGGTACTCCAGAGGCCTCTAGGGAACCTACGAAGCTCTACGGAACCCTATGGATCCTTACGGAACAGTACGGGCCCCTTCAGACCTCTGCGGGCGCTTATGGAAACCTACAGGACCCTACCGAAACTGTACGAGACTCTACAGGCCCCTAGGGAACACCACAGGCCCCTACGGAACCCTACACAACCCTCCGGAAACATATGGCACCCTACAAGCTCCTACCAACCCCTGCGGGCACTTACATAACCCTACAGGCCCCTACGGAAATCTACGGGACTCTACGGGCCCCTAGGGAACCCTTCAGATTTCGACGGAACCCTACCAGCCCCTCTGGTACCCTACAGAATACTCCAGGACCCGACAGCACTCTACAAGACTCTTAGCAACACAACGGAACCTCACTAAAACCCTATGGGCTCCTACAGAACACTGCAGGTGCCTACGGAACCCTACAGACCCCTACGGAACCCTACAGACACCTGCGGGCACTTACGGAACCCTGCAGGCCCCTACGGAACCCTACAGGTCCATACAGAACCCCACAGGGCCCTACGGAACTTTACCAGCCACTACGGAACTCTACGGGCCCCTACGGAACCCTGCAGAACCCTCCAGAACCTTACAGAATCCCACAGACTCCTACAGACTTCTGCGGGCACTTACACAACCCTACAGGTCCCTACGGAAATCTACGGGACTCTATGGGCCCCTGGGGAACCCTTCAGATTTCGACGGAACCCTATGAGGCCCTCTGGAACCCTACAGAATACTCCAGGACCCGACAGCACTCTACAAGACCCTTAGCAACACAACGGAACCTCACTAAAACCCTATGGGCTCCTACAGAACACTGTAGGCGCCTACGGAACCCTACAGACCCCTACAGAATACTACCAGCCACTACAGAAAAATATGGCCCCTACGGAACTCTACGGAACCTGGCAGAAACACTGTGGGCCCCTACAGGCCCTTGCGGGCACTTGCAGAACTCTGCAGGAACCCACGGAACTTTATGGAACCCTACCAGCCCCTACGGAAGCCTAAAGACCCTTGCAGGCAGTTACGGAACGGTACAGGGCCCTAGGGAACTTTACCAGCCACTACGGAACTCTACGGGCCCCTACGGAACCCTGCAGAACCCTCCAGAACCTTACAGAATCCCACGGATTCCTACAGACTCCTGCGGGCACTTACTCAACCCTAGAGGACCCTATGGAACACTACTGGCTCCTGCGGTACTCCAGAGGCCTCTAGGGAACCTACGAAGCTCTACGGAACCCTATGGATCCTTACGGAACAGTACGGGCCCCTTCAGACCTCTGCGGGCGCTTATGGAAACCTACAGGACCCTACCGAAACTGTACGAGACTCTACAGGCCCCTAGGGAACACCACAGGCCCCTACGGAACCCTACACAACCCTCCGGAAACATATGGCACCCTACAAGCTCCTACCAACCCCTGCGGGCACTTACATAACCCTACAGGCCCCTACGGAAATCTACGGGACTCTACGGGCCCCTAGGGAACCCTTCAGATTTCGACGGAACCCTACCAGCCCCTCTGGAACCCTACAGAATACTCCAGGACCCGACAGCACTCTACAAGACCCTTAGCAACACAACGGAACCTCACTAAAACCCTATGGGCTCCTACAGAACACTGCAGGTGCCTACGGAACCCTACAGACCCCTACGGAACCCTACAGACACCTGCGGGCACTTACGGAACCCTGCAGGCCCCTACGGAACCCTACAGGTCCATACAGAACCCCACAGGGCCCTACGGAACTTTACCAGCCACTACGGAACTCTACGGGCCCCTACGGAACCCTGCAGAACCCTCCAGAACCTTACAGAATCCCACAGACTCCTACAGACTTCTGCGGGCACTTACACAACCCTACAGGTCCCTACGGAAATCTACGGGACTCTATGGGCCCCTGGGGAACCCTTCAGATTTCGACGGAACCCTATGAGGCCCTCTGGAACCCTACAGAATACTCCAGGACCCGACAGCACTCTACAAGACCCTTAGCAACACAACGGAACCTCATTAAAAACCTATGGGCTCCTACAGAAAACTGCAGGCGCCTACGGAACCCTACAGACCCCTACAGAATACTACCAGCCACTACAGAAAAATATGGCCCCTACGGAACTCTACGGAACCTGGCAGAAACACTGTGGGCCCCTACAGGCCCTTGCGGGCACTTGCAGAACTCTGCAGGAACCCACGGAACTTTATGGAACCCTACCAGCCCCTACGGAAGCCTAAAGACCCTTGCAGGCAGTTACGGAACGGTACAGGGCCCTAGGGAACTTTACCAGCCACTACGGAACTCTACGGGCCCCTACGGAACCCTGCAGAACCCTCCAGAACCTTACAGAATCCCACGGATTCCTACAGACTCCTGCGGGCACTTACTCAACCCTAGAGGACCCTATGGAACACTACTGGCTCCTGCGGTACTCCAGAGGCCTCTAGGGAACCTACGAAGCTCTACGGAACCCTATGGATCCTTACGGAACAGTACGGGCCCCTTCAGACCTCTGCGGGCGCTTATGGAAACCTACAGGACCCTACCGAAACTGTACGAGACTCTACAGGCCCCTAGGGAACAGCACAGGCCCCTACGGAACCCTACACAACCCTCCGGAAACATATGGCACCCTACAAGCTCCTACCAACCCCTGCGGGCACTTACATAACCCTACAGGCCCCTACGGAAATCTACGGGACTCTACGGGCCCCTAGGGAACCCTTCAGATTTCGACGGAACCCTACCAGCCCCTCTGGTACCCTACAGAATACTCCAGGACCCGACAGCACTCTACAAGACTCTTAGCAACACAACGGAACCTCACTAAAACCCTATGGGCTCCTACAGAACACTGCAGGTGCCTACGGAACCCTACAGACCCCTACGGAACCCTACAGACACCTGCGGGCACTTACGGAACCCTGCAGGCCCCTACGGAACCCTACAGGTCCATACAGAACCCCACAGGGCCCTACGGAACTTTACCAGCCACTACGGAACTCTACGGGCCCCTACGGAACCCTGCAGAACCCTCCAGAACCTTACAGAATCCCACAGACTCCTACAGACTTCTGCGGGCACTTACACAACCCTACAGGTCCCTACGGAAATCTACGGGACTCTATGGGCCCCTGGGGAACCCTTCAGATTTCGACGGAACCCTATGAGGCCCTCTGGAACCCTACAGAATACTCCAGGACCCGACAGCACTCTACAAGACCCTTAGCAACACAACGGAACCTCACTAAAAACCTATGGGCTCCTACAGAAAACTGCAGACGCCTACGGAACCCTACAGACCCCTACAGAATACTACCAGCCACTACAGAAAAATATGGCCCCTACGGAACTCTACGGAACCTGGCAGAAACACTGTGGGCCCCTACAGGCCCTTGCGGGCACTTGCAGAACTCTGCAGGAACCCACGGAACTTTATGGAACCCTACCAGCCCCTACGGAAGCCTAAAGACCCTTGCAGGCAGTTACGGAACGGTACAGGGCCCTAGGGAACTTTACCAGCCACTACGGAACTCTACGGGCCCCTACGGAACCCTGCAGAACCCTCCAGAACCTTACAGAATCCCACGCATTCCTACAGACTCCTGCGGGCACTTACTCAACCCTAGAGGACCCTATGGAACACTACTGGCTCCTGCGGTACTCCAGAGGCCTCTAGGGAACCTACGAAGCTCTACGGAACCCTATGGATCCTTACGGAACAGTACGGGCCCCTTCAGACCTCTGCGGGCGCTTATGGAAACCTACAGGACCCTACCGAAACTGTACGAGACTCTACAGGCCCCTAGGGAACAGCACAGGCCCCTACGGAACCCTACACAACCCTCCGGAAACATATGGCACCCTACAAGCTCCTACCAACCCCTGCGGGCACTTACATAACCCTACAGGCCCCTACGGAAATCTACGGGACTCTACGGGCCCCTAGGGAACCCTTCAGATTTCGACGGAACCCTACCAGCCCCTCTGGTACCCTACAGAATACTCCAGGACCCGACAGCACTCTACAAGACTCTTAGCAACACAACGGAACCTCACTAAAACCCTATGGGCTCCTACAGAACACTGCAGGTGCCTACGGAACCCTACAGACCCCTACGGAACCCTACAGACACCTGCGGGCACTTACGGAACCCTGCAGGCCCCTACGGAACCCTACAGGTCCATACAGAACCCCACAGGGCCCTACGGAACTTTACCAGCCACTACGGAACTCTACGGGCCCCTACGGAACCCTGCAGAACCCTCCAGAACCTTACAGAATCCCACAGACTCCTACAGACTTCTGCGGGCACTTACACAACCCTACAGGTCCCTACGGAAATCTACGGGACTCTATGGGCCCCTGGGGAACCCTTCAGATTTCGACGGAACCCTATGAGGCCCTCTGGAACCCTACAGAATACTCCAGGACCCGACAGCACTCTACAAGACCCTTAGCAACACAACGGAACCTCACTAAAAACCTATGGGCTCCTACAGAAAACTGCAGACGCCTACGGAACCCTACAGACCCCTACAGAATACTACCAGCCACTACAGAAAAATATGGCCCCTACGGAACTCTACGGAACCTGGCAGAAACACTGTGGGCCCCTACAGGCCCTTGCGGGCACTTGCAGAACTCTGCAGGAACCCACGGAACTTTATGGAACCCTACCAGCCCCTACGGAAGCCTAAAGACCCTTGCAGGCAGTTACGGAACGGTACAGGGCCCTAGGGAACTTTACCAGCCACTACGGAACTCTACGGGCCCCTACGGAACCCTGCAGAACCCTCCAGAACCTTACAGAATCCCACGGATTCCTACAGACTCCTGCGGGCACTTACTCAACCCTAGAGGACCCTATGGAACACTACTGGCTCCTGCGGTACTCCAGAGGCCTCTAGGGAACCTACGAAGCTCTACGGAACCCTATGGATCCTTACGGAACAGTACGGGCCCCTTCAGACCTCTGCGGGCGCTTATGGAAACCTACAGGACCCTACCGAAACTGTACGAGACTCTACAGGCCCCTAGGGAACAGCACAGGCCCCTACGGAACCCTACACAACCCTCCGGAAACATATGGCACCCTACAAGCTCCTACCAACCCCTGCGGGCACTTACATAACCCTACAGGCCCCTACGGAAATCTACGGGACTCTACGGGCCCCTAGGGAACCCTTCAGATTTCGACGGAACCCTACCAGCCCCTCTGGAACCCTACAGAATACTCCAGGACCCGACAGCACTCTACAAGACCCTTAGCAACACAACGGAACCTCACTAAAACCCTATGGGCTCCTACAGAACACTGCAGGTGCCTACGGAACCCTACAGACCCCTACGGAACCCTACAGACACCTGCGGGCACTTACGGAACCCTGCAGGCCCCTACGGAACCCTACAGGTCCATACAGAACCCCACAGGGCCCTACGGAACTTTACCAGCCACTACGGAACTCTACGGGCCCCTACGGAACCCTGCAGAACCCTCCAGAACCTTACAGAATCCCACAGACTCCTACAGACTTCTGCGGGCACTTACACAACCCTACAGGTCCCTACGGAAATCTACGGGACTCTATGGGCCCCTGGGGAACCCTTCAGATTTCGACGGAACCCTATGAGGCCCTCTGGAACCCTACAGAATACTCCAGGACCCGACAGCACTCTACAAGACCCTTAGCAACACAACGGAACCTCACTAAAACCCTATGGGCTCCTACAGAACACTGCAGGCGCCTACGGAAACCTACAGACCCCTACAGAATACTACCAGCCACTACAGAAAAATATGGCCCCTACGGAACTCTACGGAACCTGGCAGAAACACTGTGGGCCCCTACAGGCCCTTGCGGGCACTTGCAGAACTCTGCAGGAACCCACGGAACTTTATGGAACCCTACCAGCCCCTACGGAAGCCTAAAGACCCTTGCAGGCAGTTACGGAACGGTACAGGGCCCTAGGGAACTTTACCAGCCACTACGGAACTCTACGGGCCCCTACGGAACCCTGCAGAACCCTCCAGAACCTTACAGAATCCCACGGATTCCTACAGACTCCTGCGGGCACTTACTCAACCCTAGAGGACCCTATGGAACACTACTGGCTCCTGCGGTACTCCAGAGGCCTCTAGGGAACCTACGAAGCTCTACGGAACCCTATGGATCCTTACGGAACAGTACGGGCCCCTTCAGACCTCTGCGGGCGCTTATGGAAACCTACAGGACCCTACCGAAACTGTACGAGACTCTACAGGCCCCTAGGGAACACCACAGGCCCCTACGGAACCCTACACAACCCTCCGGAAACATATGGCACCCTACAAGCTCCTACCAACCCCTGCGGGCACTTACATAACCCTACAGGCCCCTACGGAAATCTACGGGACTCTACGGGCCCCTAGGGAACCCTTCAGATTTCGACGGAACCCTACCAGCCCCTCTGGTACCCTACAGAATACTCCAGGACCCGACAGCACTCTACAAGACTCTTAGCAACACAACGGAACCTCACTAAAACCCTATGGGCTCCTACAGAACACTGCAGGTGCCTACGGAACCCTACAGACCCCTACGGAACCCTACAGACACCTGCGGGCACTTACGGAACCCTGCAGGCCCCTACGGAACCCTACAGGTCCATACAGAACCCCACAGGGCCCTACGGAACTTTACCAGCCACTACGGAACTCTACGGGCCCCTACGGAACCCTGCAGAACCCTCCAGAACCTTACAGAATCCCACAGACTCCTACAGACTTCTGCGGGCACTTACACAACCCTACAGGTCCCTACGGAAATCTACGGGACTCTATGGGCCCCTGGGGAACCCTTCAGATTTCGACGGAACCCTACGAGCCCCTCTGGAACCCTACAGAATACTCCAGGACCCGACAGCACTCTACAAGACCCTTAGCAACACAACGGAACCTCACTAAAAACCTATGGGCTCCTACAGAAAACTGCAGGCGCCTACGGAACCCTACAGACCCCTACAGAATACTACCAGCCACTACAGAAAAATATGGCCCCTACGGAACTCTACGGAACCTGGCAGAAACACTGTGGGCCCCTACAGGCCCTTGCGGGCACTTGCAGAACTCTGCAGGAACCCACGGAACTTTATGGAACCCTACCAGCCCCTACGGAAGCCTAAAGACCCTTGCAGGCAGTTACGGAACGGTACAGGGCCCTAGGGAACTTTACCAGCCACTACGGAACTCTACGGGCCCCTACGGAACCCTGCAGAACCCTCCAGAACCTTACAGAATCCCACGGATTCCTACAGACTCCTGCGGGCACTTACTCAACCCTAGAGGACCCTATGGAACACTACTGGCTCCTGCGGTACTCCAGAGGCCTCTAGGGAACCTACGAAGCTCTACGGAACCCTATGGATCCTTACGGAACAGTACGGGCCCCTTCAGACCTCTGCGGGCGCTTATGGAAACCTACAGGACCCTACCGAAACTGTACGAGACTCTACAGGCCCCTAGGGAACACCACAGGCCCCTACGGAACCCTACACAACCCTCCGGAAACATATGGCACCCTACAAGCTCCTACCAACCCCTGCGGGCACTTACATAACCCTACAGGCCCCTACGGAAATCTACGGGACTCTACGGGACCATAGGGAACCCTTCAGATTTCGACGGAACCCTACCAGCCCCTCTGGTACCCTACAGAATACTCCAGGACCCGACAGCACTCTACAAGACTCTTAGCAACACAACGGAACCTCACTAAAACCCTATGGGCTCCTACAGAACACTGCAGGTGCCTACGGAACCCTACAGACCCCTACGGAACCCTACAGACACCTGCGGGCACTTACGGAACCCTGCAGGCCCCTACGGAACCCTACAGGTCCATACAGAACCCCACAGGGCCCTACGGAACTTTACCAGCCACTACGGAACTCTACGGGCCCCTACGGAACCCTGCAGAACCCTCCAGAACCTTACAGAATCCCACAGACTCCTACAGACTTCTGCGGGCACTTACACAACCCTACAGGTCCCTACGGAAATCTACGGGACTCTATGGGCCCCTGGGGAACCCTTCAGATTTCGACGGAACCCTATGAGGCCCTCTGGAACCCTACAGAATACTCCAGGACCCGACAGCACTCTACAAGACCCTTAGCAACACAACGGAACCTCACTAAAACCCTGTGGGCTCCTACAGAAAACTGCAGGCGCCTACGGAACCCTACAGACCCCTACAGAATACTACCAGCCACTACAGAAAAATATGGCCCCTACGGAACTCTACGGAACCTGGCAGAAACACTGTGGGCCCCTACAGGCCCTTGCGGGCACTTGCAGAACTCTGCAGGAACCCACGGAACTTTATGGAACCCTACCAGCCCCTACGGAAGCCTAAAGACCCTTGCAGGCAGTTACGGAACGGTACAGGGCCCTAGGGAACTTTACCAGCCACTACGGAACTCTACGGGCCCCTACGGAACCCTGCAGAACCCTCCAGAACCTTACAGAATCCCACGGATTCCTACAGACTCCTGCGGGCACTTACTCAACCCTAGAGGACCCTATGGAACACTACTGGCTCCTGCGGTACTCCAGAGGCCTCTAGGGAACCTACGAAGCTCTACGGAACCCTATGGATCCTTACGGAACAGTACGGGCCCCTTCAGACCTCTGTGGGCGCTTATGGAAACCTACAGGACCCTACGGAACTGTACGAGACTCTACAGGCCCCTAGGGAACAGCACAGGCCCCTACGGAACCCTACACAACCCTCCGGAAACATATGGCACCCTACAAGCTCCTACCAACCCCTGCGGGCACTTACACAACCCTACAGGCCCCTACGGAAATCTACGGGACTCTACGGGCCCCTAGGGAACCCTTCAGATTTCGACGGAACCCTACGAGGCCCTCTGGAACCCTACAGAATACTCCAGGACCCGACAGCACTCTACAAGACCCTTAGCAACACAACGGAACCTCACTAAAACCCTATGGGCTCCTACAGAACACTGCAGGTGCCTACGAAACCCTAGAGACCCCTACGGAACCCTACAGACACCTGCGGGCACTTATGGAACCCTGCAGGCCCCTACGGAACCCTACAGGTCCATACAGAACCCCACAGGGCCCTACGGAACTTTACCAGCCACTACGGAACTCTACGGGCCCCTACGGAACCCTGCAGAACCCTCCAGAACCTTACAGAATCCCACGGATTCCTACAGACTCCTGCGGGCACTTACTCAACCCTAGAGGACCCTATGGAACACTACTGGCTCCTGCGGTACTCCAGAGGCCTCTAGGGAACCTACGAAGCTCTACGGAACCCTATGGATCCTTACGGAACAGTACGGGCCCCTTCAGACCTCTGTGGGCGCTTATGGAAACCTACAGGACCCTACGGAACTGTACGAGACTCTACAGGCCCCTAGGGAACACCACAGGCCCCTACGGAACCCTACACAACCCTCCGGAAACATATGGCACCCTACAAGCTCCTACCAACCCCTGCGGGCACTTACACAACCCTACAGGCCCCTACGGAAATCTACGGGACTCTACGGGCCCCTAGGGAACCCTTCAGATTTCGACGGAACCCTACGAGGCCCTCTGGAACCCTACAGAATACTCCAGGACCCGACAGCACTCTACAAGACCCTTAGCAACACAACGGAACCTCACTAAAACCCTATGGGCTCCTACAGAACACTGCAGGTGCCTACGAAACCCTAGAGACCCCTACGGAACCCTACAGACACCTGCGGGCACTTATGGAACCCTGCAGGCCCCTACGGAACCCTACAGGTCCATACAGAACCCCACAGGGCCCTACGGAACTTTACCAGCCACTACGGAACTCTACGGGCCCCTACGGAACCCTGCAGAACCCTCCGGAACCTTACAGAATCCCACAGACTCCTACAGACTTCTGCGGGCACTTACACAACCCTACAGGTCCCTACGGAAATCTACGGGACTCTATGGGCCCCTAGGGAACCCTATAGATTTCGACGGAACCCTATGAGGCCCTCTGGAACCCTACAGAATACTCCAGGACCCGACAGCACTCTACAAGACCCTTAGCAACACAACGGAACCTCACTAAAACCCTATGGGCTCCTACAGAACACTGTAGGCGCCTACGGAAACCTACAGACCCCTACAGAATACTACCAGCCACTACAGAAAAATATGGCCCCTACGGAACTCTACGGAACCTGGCAGAAACACTGTGGGCCCCTACAGGCCCTTGCGGGCACTTGCAGAACTCTGCAGGAACCCACGGAACTTTATGGAACCCTACCAGCCCCTACGGAAGCCTAAAGACCCTTGCAGGCAGTTACGGAACGGTACAGGGCCCTAGGGAACTTTACCAGCCACTACGGAACTCTACGGGCCCCTACGGAACCCTGCAGAACCCTCCAGAACCTTACAGAATCCCACGGATTCCTACAGACTCCTGCGGGCACTTACTCAACCCTAGAGGACCCTATGGAACACTACTGGCTCCTGCGGTACTCCAGAGGCCTCTAGGGAACCTACGAAGCTCTACGGAACCCTATGGATCCTTACGGAACAGTACGGGCCCCTTCAGACCTCTGTGGGCGCTTATGGAAACCTACAGGACCCTACCGAAACTGTACGAGACTCTACAGGCCCCTAGGGAACACCACAGGCCCCTACGGAACCCTACACAACCCTCCGGAAACATATGGCACCCTACAAGCTCCTACCAACCCCTGCGGGCACTTACATAACCCTACAGGCCCCTACGGAAATCTACGGGACTCTACGGGCCCCTAGGGAACCCTTCAGATTTCGACGGAACCCTACCAGCCCCTCTGGAACCCTACAGAATACTCCAGGACCCGACAGCACTCTACAAGACCCTTAACAACACAACGGAACCTCACTAAAACCCTATGGGCTCCTACAGAACACTGCAGGTGCCTACGGAACCCTACAGACCCCTACGGAACCCTACAGACACCTGCGGGCACTTACGGAACCCTGCAGGCCCCTACGGAACCCTACAGGTCCATACAGAACCCCACAGGGCCCTACGGAACTTTACCAGCCACTACGGAACTCTACGGGCCCCTACGGAACCCTGCAGAACCCTCCAGAACCTTACAGAATCCCACAGACTCCTACAGACTTCTGCGGGCACTTACACAACCCTACAGGTCCCTACGGAAATCTACGGGACTCTATGGGCCCCTGGGGAACCCTTCAGATTTCGACGGAACCCTATGAGGCCCTCTGGAACCCTACAGAATACTCCAGGACCCGACAGCACTCTACAAGACCCTTAGCAACACAACGGAACCTCATTAAAAACCTATGGGCTCCTACAGAAAACTGCAGGCGCCTACGGAACCCTACAGACCCCTACAGAATACTACCAGCCACTACAGAAAAATATGGCCCCTACGGAACTCTACGGAACCTGGCAGAAACACTGTGGGCCCCTACAGGCCCTTGCGGGCACTTGCAGAACTCTGCAGGAACCCACGGAACTTTATGGAACCCTACCAGCCCCTACGGAAGCCTAAAGACCCTTGCAGGCAGTTACGGAACGGTACAGGGCCCTAGGGAACTTTACCAGCCACTACGGAACTCTACGGGCCCCTACGGAACCCTGCAGAACCCTCCAGAACCTTACAGAATCCCACGGATTCCTACAGACTCCTGCGGGCACTTACTCAACCCTAGAGGACCCTATGGAACACTACTGGCTCCTGCGGTACTCCAGAGGCCTCTAGGGAACCTACGAAGCTCTACGGAACCCTATGGATCCTTACGGAACAGTACGGGCCCCTTCAGACCTCTGCGGGCGCTTATGGAAACCTACAGGACCCTACCGAAACTGTACGAGACTCTACAGGCCCCTAGGGAACACCACAGGCCCCTACGGAACCCTACACAACCCTCCGGAAACATATGGCACCCTACAAGCTCCTACCAACCCCTGCGGGCACTTACATAACCCTACAGGCCCCTACGGAAATCTACGGGACTCTACGGGCCCCTAGGGAACCCTTCAGATTTCGACGGAACCCTACCAGCCCCTCTGGTACCCTACAGAATACTCCAGGACCCGACAGCACTCTACAAGACTCTTAGCAACACAACGGAACCTCACTAAAACCCTATGGGCTCCTACAGAACACTGCAGGTGCCTACGGAACCCTACAGACCCCTACGGAACCCTACAGGTCCATACAGAACCCCACAGGGCCCTACGGAACTTTACCAGCCACTACGGAACTCTACGGGCCCCTACGGAACCCTGCAGAACCCTCCAGAACCTTACAGAATCCCACAGACTCCTACAGACTTCTGCGGGCACTTACACAACCCTACAGGTCCCTACGGAAATCTACGGGACTCTATGGGCCCCTGGGGAACCCTTCAGATTTCGACGGAACCCTATGAGGCCCTCTGGAACCCTACAGAATACTCCAGGACCCGACAGCACTCTACAAGACCCTTAGCAACACAACGGAACCTCACTAAAACCCTATGGGCTCCTACAGAAAACTGCAGGCGCCTACGGAACCCTACAGACCCCTACAGAATACTACCAGCCACTACAGAAAAATATGGCCCCTACGGAACTCTACGGAACCTGGCAGAAACACTGTGGGCCCCTACAGGCCCTTGCGGGCACTTGCAGAACTCTGCAGGAACCCACGGAACTTTATGGAACCCTACCAGCCCCTACGGAAGCCTAAAGACCCTTGCAGGCAGTTACGGAACGGTACAGGGCCCTAGGGAACTTTACCAGCCACTACGGAACTCTACGGGCCCCTACGGAACCCTGCAGAACCCTCCAGAACCTTACAGAATCCCACGGATTCCTACAGACTCCTGCGGGCACTTACTCAACCCTAGAGGACCCTATGGAACACTACTGGCTCCTGCGGTACTCCAGAGGCCTCTAGGGAACCTACGAAGCTCTACGGAACCCTATGGATCCTTACGGAACAGTACGGGCCCCTTCAGACCTCTGCGGGCGCTTATGGAAACCTACAGGACCCTACCGAAACTGTACGAGACTCTACAGGCCCCTAGGGAACACCACAGGCCCCTACGGAACCCTACACAACCCTCCGGAAACATATGGCACCCTACAAGCTCCTACCAACCCCTGCGGGCACTTACATAACCCTACAGGCCCCTACGGAAATCAACGGGACTCTACGGGCCCCTAGGGAACCCTTCAGATTTCGACGGAACCCTACGAGGCCCTCTGGAACCCTACAGAATACTCCAGGACCCGACAGCACTCTACAAGACCCTTAGCAACACAACGGAACCTCACTAAAACCCTATGGGCTCCTACAGAACACTGCAGGTGCCTACGGAACCCTACAGACCCCTACGGAACCCTACAGACACCTGCGGGCACTTACGGAACCCTGCAGGCCCCTACGGAACCCTACAGGTCCATACAGAACCCCACAGGGCCCTACGGAACTTTACCAGCCACTACGGAACTCTACGGGCCCCTACGGAACCCTGCAGAACCCTCCGGAACCTTACAGAATCCCACAGACTCCTACAGACTTCTGCGGGCACTTACACAACCCTACAGGTCCCTACGGAAATCTACGGGACTCTATGGGCCCCTGGGGAACCCTTCAGATTTCGACGGAACCCTATGAGGCCCTCTGGAACCCTACAGAATACTCCAGGACCCGACAGCAATCTACAAGACCCTTAGCAACACAACGGAACCTCACTAAAACCCTATGGGCTCCTACAGAACACTGTAGGCGCCTACGGAAACCTACAGACCCCTACAGAATACTACCAGCCACTACAGAAAAATATGGCCCCTACGGAACTCTACGGAACCTGGCAGAAACACTGTGGGCCCCTACAGGCCCTTGCGGGCACTTGCAGAACTCTGCAGGAACCCACGGAACTTTATGGAACCCTACCAGCCCCTACGGAAGCCTAAAGACCCTTGCAGGCAGTTACGGAACGGTACAGGGCCCTAGGGAACTTTACCAGCCACTACGGAACTCTACGGGCCCCTACGGAACCCTGCAGAACCCTCCAGAACCTTACAGAATCCCACGGATTCCTACAGACTCCTGCGGGCACTTACTCAACCCTAGAGGACCCTACGGAACACTACTGGCTCCTGCGGTACTCCAGAGGCCTCTAGGGAACCTACGAAGCTCTACGGAACCCTATGGATCCTTACGGAACAGTACGGGCCCCTTCAGACCTCTGTGGGCGCTTATGGAAACCTACAGGACCCTACGGAACTGTACGAGACTCTACAGGCCCCTAGGGAACAGCACAGGCCCCTACGGAACCCTACACAACCCTCCGGAAACATATGGCACCCTACAAGCTCCTACCAACCCCTGCGGGCACTTACATAACCCTACAGGCCCCTACGGAAATCTATGGGACTCTACGGGCCCCTAGGGAACCCTTCAGATTTCGACGGAACCCTACGAGGCCCTCTGGAACCCTACAGAATACTCCAGGACCCGACAGCACTCTACAAGACCCTTAGCAACACAACGGAACCTCACTAAAACCCTATGGGCTCCTACAGAACACTGCAGGTGCCTACGGAACCCTACAGACCCCTACGGAACCCTACAGACACCTGCGGGCACTTACGGAACCCTGCAGGCCCCTACGGAACCCTACAGGTCCATACAGAACCCCACAGGGCCCTACGGAACTTTACCAGCCACTACGGAACTCTACGGGCCCCTACGGAACCCTGCAGAACCCTCCGGAACCTTACAGAATCCCACAGACTCCTACAGACTTCTGCGGGCACTTACACAACCCTACAGGTCCCTACGGAAATCTACGGGACTCTATGGGCCCCTAGGGAACCCTATAGATTTCGACGGAATCCTATGAGGCCCTCTGGAACCCTACAGAATACTCCAGGACCCGACAGCACTCTACAAGACCCTTAGCAACACAACGGAACCTCACTAAAACCCTATGGGCGCCTACAGAACACTGCAGGTGCCTACGGAACCCTACAGACCCCTACGGAACCCTACAGACACCTGCGGGCACTTACGGAACCCTGCAGGCCCCTACGGAACCCTACAGGTCCATACAGAACCCCACAGGGCCCTACGGAACTTTACCAGCCACTATGGAACTCTACGGGCCCCTACGGAACCCTGCAGAACCCTCCAGAACCTTACAGAATCCCACAGACTCCTACAGACTTCTGCGGGCACTTACACAACCCTACAGGTCCCTACGGAAATCTACGGGACTCTATGGGCCCCTGGGGAACCCTTCAGATTTCGACGGAACCCTATGAGGCCCTCTGGAACCCTACAGAATACTCCAGGACCCGACAGCACTCTACAAGACCCTTAGCAACACAACGGAACCTCACTAAAAACCTATGGGCTCCTACAGAAAACTGCAGGCGCCTACGGAACCCTACAGACCCCTACAGAATACTACCAGCCACTACAGAAAAATATGGCCCCTACGGAACTCTACGGAACCTGGCAGAAACACTGTGGGCCCCTACAGGCCCTTGCGGGCACTTGCAGAACTCTGCAGGAACCCACGGAACTTTATGGAACCCTACCAGCCCCTACGGAAGCCTAAAGACCCTTGCAGGCAGTTACGGAACGGTACAGGGCCCTAGGGAACTTTACCAGCCACTACGGAACTCTACGGGCCCCTACGGAACCCTGCAGAACCCTCCAGAACCTTACAGAATCCCACGGATTCCTACAGACTCCTGCGGGCACTTACTCAACCCTAGAGGACCCTATGGAACACTACTGGCTCCTGCGGTACTCCAGAGGCCTCTAGGGAACCTACGAAGCTCTACGGAACCCTATGGATCCTTACGGAACAGTACGGGCCCCTTCAGACCTCTGCGGGCGCTTATGGAAACCTACAGGACCCTACCGAAACTGTACGAGACTCTACAGGCCCCTAGGGAACACCACAGGCCCCTACGGAACCCTACACAACCCTCCGGAAACATATGGCACCCTACAAGCTCCTACCAACCCCTGCGGGCACTTACATAACCCTACAGGCCCCTACGGAAATCTACGGGACTCTACGGGCCCCTAGGGAACCCTTCAGATTTCGACGGAACCCTACCAGCCCCTCTGGTACCCTACAGAATACTCCAGGACCCGACAGCACTCTACAAGACTCTTAGCAACACAACGGAACCTCACTAAAACCCTATGGGCTCCTACAGAACACTGCAGGTGCCTACGGAACCCTACAGACCCCTACGGAACCCTACAGACACCTGCGGGCACTTACGGAACCCTGCAGGCCCCTACGGAACCCTACAGGTCCATACAGAACCCCACAGGGCCCTACGGAACTTTACCAGCCACTACGGAACTCTACGGGCCCCTACGGAACCCTGCAGAACCCTCCAGAACCTTACAGAATCCCACAGACTCCTACAGACTTCTGCGGGCACTTACACAACCCTACAGGTCCCTACGGAAATCTACGGGACTCTATGGGCCCCTGGGGAACCCTTCAGATTTCGACGGAACCCTATGAGGCCCTCTGGAACCCTACAGAATACTCCAGGACCCGACAGCACTCTACAAGACCCTTAGCAACACAACGGAACCTCACTAAAACCCTATGGGCTCCTACAGAAAACTGCAGGCGCCTACGGAACCCTACAGACCCCTACAGAATACTACCAGCCACTACAGAAAAATATGGCCCCTACGGAACTCTACGGAACCTGGCAGAAACACTGTGGGCCCCTACAGGCCCTTGCGGGCACTTGCAGAACTCTGCAGGAACCCACGGAACTTTATGGAACCCTACCAGCCCCTACGGAAGCCTAAAGACCCTTGCAGGCAGTTACGGAACGGTACAGGGCCCTAGGGAACTTTACCAGCCACTACGGAACTCTACGGGCCCCTACGGAACCCTGCAGAACCCTCCAGAACCTTACAGAATCCCACGGATTCCTACAGACTCCTGCGGGCACTTACTCAACCCTAGAGGACCCTATGGAACACTACTGGCTCCTGCGGTACTCCAGAGGCCTCTAGGGAACCTACGAAGCTCTACGGAACCCTATGGATCCTTACGGAACAGTACGGGCCCCTTCAGACCTCTGCGGGCCCTTATGGAAACCTACAGGACCCTACCGAAACTGTACGAGACTCTACAGGCCCCTAAGGAACACCACAGGCCCCTACGGAACCCTACACAACCCTCCGGAAACATATGGCACCCTACAAGCTCCTACCAACCCCTGCGGGCACTTACATAACCCTACAGGCCCCTACGGAAATCTACGGGACTCTACGGGCCCCTAGGGAACCCTTCAGATTTCGACGGAACCCTACCAGCCCCTCTGGTACCCTACAGAATACTCCAGGACCCGACAGCACTCTACAAGACCCTTAGCAACACAACGGAACCTCACTAAAACCCTATGGGCTCCTACAGAACACTGCAGGTGCCTACGAAACCCTAGAGACCCCTACGGAACCCTACAGACACCTGCGGGCACTTACGGAACCCTGCAGGCCCCTACGGAACCCTACAGGTCCATACAGAACCCCACAGGGCCCTACGGAACTTTACCAGCCACTACGGAACTCTACGGGCCCCTACGGAACCCTGCAGAACCCTCCGGAACCTTACAGAATCCCACAGACTCCTACAGACTTCTGCGGGCACTTACACAACCCTACAGGTCCCTACGGAAATCTACGGGACTCTATGGGCCCCTAGGGAACCCTATAGATTTCGACGGAACCCTATGAGGCCCTCTGGAACCCTACAGAATACTCCAGGACCCGACAGCACTCTACAAGACCCTTAGCAACACAACGGAACCTCACTAAAACCCTATGGGCTCCTACAGAACACTGTAGGCGCCTACGGAAACCTACAGACCCCTACAGAATACTACCAGCCACTACAGAAAAATATGGCCCCTACGGAACTCTACGGAACCTGGCAGAAACACTGTGGGCTCCTACAGGCCCTTGCGGGCACTTGCAGAACTCTGCAGGAACCCACGGAACTTTATGGAATCCTACCAGCCCCTCTGGAACCCTACAGAATACTCCAGGACCCGACAGCACTC
This sequence comes from Numenius arquata, assembly GCF_964106895.1. NCBI lineage: Eukaryota > Metazoa > Chordata > Aves > Charadriiformes > Scolopacidae > Numenius > Numenius arquata. Next base: position 47,316 of record NW_027415620.1, read on the forward strand.
TACAAGACCCTTAGCAACACAACGGAACCTCACTAAAACCCTATGGGCTCCTACAGAACACTGCAGGTGCCTACGGAACCCTACAGACCCCTACGGAACCCTACAGACACCTGCGGGCACTTACGGAACCCTGCAGGCCCCTACGGAACCCTACAGGTCCATACAGAACCCCACAGGGCCCTACGGAACTTTACCAGCCACTACGGAACTCTACGGGCCCCTACGGAACCCTGCAGAACCCTCCAGAACCTTACAGAATCCCACAGACTCCTACAGACTTCTGCGGGCACTTACACAACCCTACAGGTCCCTACGGAAATCTACGGGACTCTATGGGCCCCTGGGGAACCCTTCAGATTTCGACGGAACCCTATGAGGCCCTCTGGAACCCTACAGAATACTCCAGGACCCGACAGCACTCTACAAGACCCTTAGCAACACAACGGAACCTCACTAAAACCCTATGGGCTCCTACAGAAAACTGCAGGCGCCTACGGAACCCTACAGACCCCTACAGAATACTACCAGCCACTACAGAAAAATATGGCCCCTACGGAACTCTACGGAACCTGGCAGAAACACTGTGGGCCCCTACAGGCCCTTGCGGGCACTTGCAGAACTCTGCAGGAACCCACGGAACTTTATGGAACCCTACCAGCCCCTACGGAAGCCTAAAGACCCTTGCAGGCAGTTACGGAACGGTACAGGGCCCTAGGGAACTTTACCAGCCACTACGGAACTCTACGGGCCCCTACGGAACCCTGCAGAACCCTCCAGAACCTTACAGAATCCCACGGATTCCTACAGACTCCTGCGGGCACTTACTCAACCCTAGAGGACCCTATGGAACACTACTGGCTCCTGCGGTACTCCAGAGGCCTCTAGGGAACCTACGAAGCTCTACGGAACCCTATGGATCCTTACGGAACAGTACGGGCCCCTTCAGACCTCTGCGGGCGCTTATGGAAACCTACAGGACCCTACCGAAACTGTACGAGACTCTACAGGCCCCTAGGGAACACCACAGGCCCCTACGGAACCCTACACAACCCTCCGGAAACATATGGCACCCTACAAGCTCCTACCAACCCCTGCGGGCACTTACATAACCCTACAGGCCCCTACGGAAATCTACGGGACTCTACGGGCCCCTAGGGAACCCTTCAGATTTCGACGGAACCCTACGAGGCCCTCTGGAACCCTACAGAATACTCCAGGACCCGACAGCACTCTACAAGACCCTTAGCAACACAACGGAACCTCACTAAAACCCTATGGGCTCCTACAGAACACTGCAGGTGCCTACGGAACCCTACAGACCCCTACGGAACCCTACAGACACCTGCGGGCACTTACGGAACCCTGCAGGCCCCTACGGAACCCTACAGGTCCATACAGAACCCCACAGGGCCCTACGGAACTTTACCAGCCACTACGGAACTCTACGGGCCCCTACGGAACCCTGCAGAACCCTCCGGAACCTTACAGAATCCCACAGACTCCTACAGACTTCTGCGGGCACTTACACAACCCTACAGGTCCCTACGGAAATCTACGGGACTCTATGGGCCCCTAGGGAACCCTATAGATTTCGACGGAACCCTATGAGGCCCTCTGGAACCCTACAGAATACTCCAGGACCCGACAGCACTCTACAAGACCCTTAGCAACACAACGGAACCTCACTAAAACCCTATGGGCTCCTACAGAACACTGTAGGCGCCTACGGAAACCTACAGACCCCTACAGAATACTACCAGCCACTACAGAAAAATATGGCCCCTACGGAACTCTACGGAACCTGGCAGAAACACTGTGGGCCCCTACAGGCCCTTGCGGGCACTTGCAGAACTCTGCAGGAACCCACGGAACTTTATGGAACCCTACCAGCCCCTACGGAAGCCTAAAGACCCTTGCAGGCAGTTACGGAACGGTACAGGGCCCTAGGGAACTTTACCAGCCACTACGGAACTCTACGGGCCCCTACGGAACCCTGCAGAACCCTCCAGAACCTTACAGAATCCCACGGATTCCTACAGACTCCTGCGGGCACTTACTCAACCCTAGAGGACCCTACGGAACACTACTGGCTCCTGCGGTACTCCAGAGGCCTCTAGGGAACCTACGAAGCTCTACGGAACCCTATGGATCCTTACGGAACAGTACGGGCCCCTTCAGACCTCTGTGGGCGCTTATGGAAACCTACAGGACCCTACGGAACTGTACGAGACTCTACAGGCCCCTAGGGAACAGCACAGGCCCCTACGGAACCCTACACAACCCTCCGGAAACATATGGCACCCTACAAGCTCCTACCAACCCCTGCGGGCACTTACACAACCCTACAGGCCCCTACGGAAATCTACGGGACTCTATGGGCCCCTAGGGAACCCTATAGATTTCGACGGAACCCTATGAGGCCCTCTGGAACCCTACAGAATACTCCAGGACCCGACAGCACTCTACAAGACCCTTAGCAACACAACGGAACCTCACTAAAACCCTATGGGCTCCTACAGAACACTGCAGGTGCCTACGGAACCCTACAGACCCCTACGGAACCCTACAGACACCTGCGGGCACTTACGGAACCCTGCAGGCCCCTACGGAACCCTACAGGTCCATACAGAACCCCACAGGGCCCTACGGAACTTTACCAGCCACTACGGAACTCTACGGGCCCCTACGGAACCCTGCAGAACCCTCCAGAACCTTACAGAATCCCACAGACTCCTACAGACTTCTGCGGGCACTTACACAACCCTACAGGTCCCTACGGAAATCTACGGGACTCTATGGGCCCCTGGGGAACCCTTCAGATTTCGACGGAACCCTATGAGGCCCTCTGGAACCCTACAGAATACTCCAGGACCCGACAGCACTCTACAAGACCCTTAGCAACACAACGGAACCTCACTAAAACCCTATGGGCTCCTACAGAACACTGCAGGCGCCTACGGAACCCTACAGACCCCTACAGAATACTACCAGCCACTACAGAAAAATATGGCCCCTACGGAACTCTACGGAACCTGGCAGAAACACTGTGGGCCCCTACAGGCCCTTGCGGGCACTTGCAGAACTCTGCAGGAACCCACGGAACTTTATGGAACCCTACCAGCCCCTACGGAAGCCTAAAGACCCTTGCAGGCAGTTACGGAACGGTACAGGGCCCTAGGGAACTTTACCAGCCACTATGGAACTCTACGGGCCCCTACGGAACCCTGCAGAACCCTCCAGAACCTTACAGAATCCCACGGATTCCTACAGACTCCTGCGGGCACTTACTCAACCCTAGAGGACCCTATGGAACACTACTGGCTCCTGCGGTACTCCAGAGGCCTCTAGGGAACCTACGAAGCTCTACGGAACCCTATGGATCCTTACGGAACAGTACGGGCCCCTTCAGACCTCTGCGGGCGCTTATGGAAACCTACAGGACCCTACCGAAACTGTACGAGACTCTACAGGCCCCTAGGGAACACCACAGGCCCCTACGGAACCCTACACAACCCTCCGGAAACATATGGCACCCTACAAGCTCCTACCAACCCCTGCGGGCACTTACATAACCCTACAGGCCCCTACGGAAATCTACGGGACTCTACGGGCCCCTAGGGAACCCTTCAGATTTCGACGGAACCCTACCAGCCCCTCTGGTACCCTACAGAATACTCCAGGACCCGACAGCACTCTACAAGACTCTTAGCAACACAACGGAACCTCACTAAAACCCTATGGGCTCCTACAGAACACTGCAGGTGCCTACGGAACCCTACAGACCTCTACGGAACCCTACAGACACCTGCGGGCACTTACGGAACCCTGCAGGCCCCTACGGAACCCTACAGGTCCATACAGAACCCCACAGGGCCCTACGGAACTTTACCAGCCACTACGGAACTCTACGGGCCCCTACGGAACCCTGCAGAACCCTCCAGAACCTTACAGAATCCCACAGACTCCTACAGACTTCTGCGGGCACTTACACAACCCTACAGGTCCCTACGGAAATCTACGGGACTCTATGGGCCCCTGGGGAACCCTTCAGATTTCGACGGAACCCTATGAGGCCCTCTGGAACCCTACAGAATACTCCAGGACCCGACAGCACTCTACAAGACCCTTAGCAACACAACGGAACCTCACTAAAACCCTATGGGCTCCTACAGAAAACTGCAGGCGCCTACGGAACCCTACAGACCCCTACAGAATACTACCAGCCACTACAGAAAAATATGGCCCCTACGGAACTCTACGGAACCTGGCAGAAACACTGTGGGCCCCTACAGGCCCTTGCGGGCACTTGCAGAACTCTGCAGGAACCCACGGAACTTTATGGAACCCTACCAGCCCCTACGGAAGCCTAAAGACCCTTGCAGGCAGTTACGGAACGGTACAGGGCCCTAGGGAACTTTACCAGCCACTACGGAACTCTACGGGCCCCTACGGAACCCTGCAGAACCCTCCAGAACCTTACAGAATCCCACGGATTCCTACAGACTCCTGCGGGCACTTACTCAACCCTAGAGGACCCTATGGAACACTACTGGCTCCTGCGGTACTCCAGAGGCCTCTAGGGAACCTACGAAGCTCTACGGAACCCTATGGATCCTTACGGAACAGTACGGGCCCCTTCAGACCTCTGCGGGCGCTTATGGAAACCTACAGGACCCTACCGAAACTGTACGAGACTCTACAGGCCCCTAGGGAACACCACAGGCCCCTACGGAACCCTACACAACCCTCCGGAAACATATGGCACCCTACAAGCTCCTACCAACCCCTGCGGGCACTTACATAACCCTACAGGCCCCTACGGAAATCTACGGGACTCTACGGGCCCCTAGGGAACCCTTCAGATTTCGACGGAACCCTACGAGGCCCTCTGGAACCCTACAGAATACTCCAGGACCCGACAGCACTCTACAAGACCCTTAGCAACACAACGGAACCTCACTAAAACCCTATGGGCTCCTACAGAACACTGCAGGTGCCTACGAAACCCTAGAGACCCCTACGGAACCCTACAGACACCTGCGGGCACTTACGGAACCCTGCAGGCCCCTACGGAACCCTACAGGTCCATACAGAACCCCACAGGGCCCTACGGAACTTTACCAGCCACTACGGAACTCTACGGGCCCCTACGGAACCCTGCAGAACCCTCCAGAACCTTACAGAATCCCACAGACTCCTACAGACTTCTGCGGGCACTTACACAACCCTACAGGTCCCTACGGAAATCTATGGGACTCTATGGGCCCCTAGGGAACCCTATAGATTTCGACGGAACCCTATGAGGCCCTCTGGAACCCTACAGAATACTCCAGGACCCGACAGCACTCTACAAGACCCTTAGCAACACAACGGAACCTCACTAAAGCCCTATGGGCTCCTACAGAACACTGTAGGCGCCTACGGAAACCTACAGACCCCTACAGAATACTACCAGCCACTACAGAAAAATATGGCCCCTACGGAACTCTACGGAACCTGGCAGAAACACTGTGGGCCCCTACAGGCCCTTGCGGGCACTTGCAGAACTCTGCAGGAACCCACGGAACTTTATGGAACCCTACCAGCCCCTACGGAAGCCTAAAGACCCTTGCAGGCAGTTACGGAACGGTACAGGGCCCTAGGGAACTTTACCAGCCACTACGGAACTCTACGGGCCCCTACGAAACCCTGCAGAACCCTCCAGAACCTTACAGAATCCCACGGATTCCTACAGACTCCTGCGGGCACTTACTCAACCCTAGAGGACCCTATGGAACACTACTGGCTCCTGCGGTACTCCAGAGGCCTCTAGGGAACCTACGAAGCTCTACGGAACCCTATGGATCCTTACGGAACAGTACGGGCCCCTTCAGACCTCTGCGGGCGCTTATGGAAACCTACAGGACCCTACCGAAACTGTACGAGACTCTACAGGCCCCTAGGGAACAGCACAGGCCCCTACGGAACCCTACACAACCCTCCGGAAACATATGGCACCCTACAAGCTCCTACCAACCCCTGCGGGCACTTACATAAACCTACAGGCCCCTACGGAAATCTACGGGACTCTACGGGCCCCTAGGGAACCCTTCAGATTTCGACGGAACCCTACCAGCCCCTCTGGAACCCTACAGAATACTCCAGGACCCGACAGCACTCTACAAGACCCTTAGCAACACAACGGAACCTCACTAAAACCCTATGGGCTCCTACAGAACACTGCAGGTGCCTACGGAACCCTACAGACCCCTACGGAACCCTACAGACACCTGCGGGCACTTACGGAACCCTGCAGGCCCCTACGGAACCCTACAGGTCCATACAGAACCCCACAGGGCCCTACGGAACTTTACCAGCCACTACGGAACTCTACGGGCCCCTACGGAACCCTGCAGAACCCTCCAGAACCTTACAGAATCCCACAGACTCCTACAGACTTCTGCGGGCACTTACACAACCCTACAGGTCCCTACGGAAATCTACGGGACTCTATGGGCCCCTGGGGAACCCTTCAGATTTCGACGGAACCCTATGAGGCCCTCTGGAACCCTACAGAATACTCCAGGACCCGACAGCACTCTACAAGACCCTTAGCAACACAACGGAACCTCACTAAAAACCTATGGGCTCCTACAGAAAACTGCAGGCGCCTACGGAACCCTACAGACCCCTACAGAATACTACCAGCCACTACAGAAAAATATGGCCCCTACGGAACTCTACGGAACCTGGCAGAAACACTGTGGGCCCCTACAGGCCCTTGCGGGCACTTGCAGAACTCTGCAGGAACCCACGGAACTTTATGGAACCCTACCAGCCCCTACGGAAGCCTAAAGACCCTTGCAGGCAGTTACGGAACAGTACAGGGCCCTAGGGAACTTTACCAGCCACTACGGAACTCTACGGGCCCCTACGGAACCCTGCAGAACCCTCCAGAACCTTACAGAATCCCACGGATTCCTACAGACTCCTGCGGGCACTTACTCAACCCTAGAGGACCCTATGGAACACTACTGGCTCCTGCGGTACTCCAGAGGCCTCTAGGGAACCTACGAAGCTCTACGGAACCCTATGGATCCTTACGGAACAGTACGGGCCCCTTCAGACCTCTGCGGGCGCTTATGGAAACCTACAGGACCCTACCGAAACTGTACGAGACTCTACAGGCCCCTAGGGAACAGCACAGGCCCCTACGGAACCCTACACAACCCTCCGGAAACATATGGCACCCTACAAGCTCCTACCAACCCCTGCGGGCACTTACATAACCCTACAGGCCCCTACGGAAATCTACGGGACTCTACGGGACCCTAGGGAACCCTTCAGATTTCGACGGAACCCTACCAGCCCCTCTGGTACCCTACAGAATACTCCAGGACCCGACAGCACTCTACAAGACTCTTAGCAACACAACGGAACCTCACTAAAACCCTATGGGCTCCTACAGAACACTGCAGGTGCCTACGGAACCCTAGAGACCCCTACGGAACCCTACAGACACCTGCGGGCACTTACGGAACCCTGCAGGCCCCTACGGAACCCTACAGGTCCATACAGAACCCCACAGGGCCCTACGGAACTTTACCAGCCACTACGGAACTCTACGGGCCCCTACGGAACCCTGCAGAACCCTCCGGAACCTTACAGAATCCCACAGACTCCTACAGACTTCTGCGGGCACTTACACAACCCTACAGGTCCCTACGGAAATCTACGGGACTCTATGGGCCCCTAGGGAACCCTATAGATTTCGACGGAACCCTATGAGGCCCTCTGGAACCCTACAGAATACTCCAGGACCCGACAGCACTCTACAAGACCCTTAGCAACACAACGGAACCTCACTAAAACCCTATGGGCTCCTACAGAACACTGCAGGTGCCTACGGAACCCTACAGACCCCTACGGAACCCTACAGACACCTGCGGGCACTTACGGAACCCTGCAGGCCCCTACGGAACCCTACAGGTCCATACAGAACCCCACAGGGCCCTACGGAACTTTACCAGCCACTACGGAACTCTACGGGCCCCTACGGAACCCTGCAGAACCCTCCAGAACCTTACAGAATCCCACAGACTCCTACAGACTTCTGCGGGCACTTACACAACCCTACAGGTCCCTACGGAAATCTACGGGACTCTATGGGCCCCTGGGGAACCCTTCAGATTTCGACGGAACCCTATGAGGCCCTCTGGAACCCTACAGAATACTCCAGGACCCGACAGCACTCTACAAGACCCTTAGCAACACAACGGAACCTCACTAAAAACCTATGGGCTCCTACAGAAAACTGCAGGCGCCTACGGAACCCTACAGACCCCTACAGAATACTACCAGCCACTACAGAAAAATATGGCCCCTACGGAACTCTACGGAACCTGGCAGAAACACTGTGGGCCCCTACAGGCCCTTGCGGGCACTTGCAGAACTCTGCAGGAACCCACGGAACTTTATGGAACCCTACCAGCCCCTACGGAAGCCTAAAGACCCTTGCAGGCAGTTACGGAACGGTACAGGGCCCTAGGGAACTTTACCAGCCACTACGGAACTCTACGGGCCCCTACGGAACCCTGCAGAACCCTCCAGAACCTTACAGAATCCCACGGATTCCTACAGACTCCTGCGGGCACTTACTCAACCCTAGAGGACCCTATTGAACACTACTGGCTCCTGCGGTACTCCAGAGGCCTCTAGGGAACCTACGAAGCTCTACGGAACCCTATGGATCCTTACGGAACAGTACGGGCCCCTTCAGACCTCTGCGGGCGCTTATGGAAACCTACAGGACCCTACCGAAACTGTACGAGACTCTACAGGCCCCTAGGGAACACCACAGGCCCCTACGGAACCCTACACAACCCTCCGGAAACATATGGCACCCTACAAGCTCCTACCAACCCCTGCGGGCACTTACATAACCCTACAGGTCCCTACGGAAATCTACGGGACTCTACGGGCCCCTAGGGAACCCTTCAGATTTCGACGGAACCCTACCAGCCCCTCTGGTACCCTACAGAATACTCCAGGACCCGACAGCACTCTACAAGACTCTTAGCAACACAACGGAACCTCACTAAAACCCTATGGGCTCCTACAGAACACTGCAGGTGCCTACGAAACCCTACAGACCCCTACGGAACCCTACAGACACCTGCGGGCACTTACGGAACCCTGCAGGCCCCTACGGAACCCTACAGGTCCATACAGAACCCCACAGGGCCCTACGGAACTTTACCAGCCACTACGGAACTCTACGGGCCCCTACGGAACCCTGCAGAACCCTCCAGAACCTTACAGAATCCCACAGACTCCTACAGACTTCTGCGGGCACTTACACAACCCTACAGGTCCCTACGGAAATCTACGGGACTCTATGGGCCCCTGGGGAACCCTTCAGATTTCGACGGAACCCTATGAGGCCCTCTGGAACCCTACAGAATACTCCAGGACCCGACAGCACTCTACAAGACCCTTAGCAACACAACGGAACCTCACTAAAACCCTATGGGCTCCTACAGAAAACTGCAGGCGCCTACGGAACCCTACAGACCCCTACAGAATACTACCAGCCACTACAGAAAAATATGGCCCCTACGGAACTCTACGGAACCTGGCAGAAACACTGTGGGCCCCTACAGGCCCTTGCGGGCACTTGCAGAACTCTGCAGGAACCCACGGAACTTTATGGAACCCTACCAGCCCCTACGGAAGCCTAAAGACCCTTGCAGGCAGTTACGGAACGGTACAGGGCCCTAGGGAACTTTACCAGCCACTACGGAACTCTACGGGCCCCTACGGAACCCTGCAGAACCCTCCAGAACCTTACAGAATCCCACGGATTCCTACAGACTCCTGCGGGCACTTACTCAACCCTAGAGGACCCTACGGAACACTACTGGCTCCTGCGGTACTCCAGAGGCCTCTAGGGAACCTACGAAGCTCTACGGAACCCTATGGATCCTTACGGAACAGTACGGGCCCCTTCAGACCTCTGCGGGCCCTTATGGAAACCTACAGGACCCTACGGAACCTTACGAGACTCTACAGGCCCCTAGGGAACACCACAGGCCCCTACGGAACCCTACACAACCCTCCGGAAACATATGGCACCCTACAAGCTCCTACCAACCCTGCGGGCACTTACATAACCCTACAGGTCCCTACGGAAATCTACGGGACTCTATGGGCCCCTAGGGAACCCTAGAGATTTCGATGGAACCCTACCAGCCCCTCTGGAACCCTACAGAATACTCCAGGACCCGACAGCACTCTACAAGACCCTTAGCAACACAACGGAACCTCACTAAAACCCTATGGGCTCCTACAGAACACTGCAGGCGCCTATGGAACCCTACAGACCCCTACAGAATACTACCAGCCACTACAGAAAAATATGGCCCCTACGGAACTCTACGGAACCTGGCAGAAACACTGTGGGCCCCCTACAGGCCCTTGCAGGCACTTGCAGAACTCTGCAGGAACCCACGGAACTTTATGGAACCCTACCAGCCCCTACGGAAGCCTAAAGACCCTTGCAGGCAGTTACGGAACGGTACAGGGCCCTAGGGAACTTTACCAGCCACTACGGAACTCTACGGGCCCCTACGGAACCCTGCAGAACCCTCCAGAACCTTACAGAATCCCACGGATTCCTACAGACTCCTGCAGGCACTTACTCAACCCTAGAGGACCCTACGGAACACTGCCAGCTCCTATGGAAGGAACCCTACGGCCCCTACAGAACACTACTGGCTCCTGCGGTACTCCAGAGGCCTCTAGGGAACCTACGAAGCTCTACGGAACCCTATGGATCCTTACGGAGCAGTACGGGCCCCTTCAGACCTCTGTGGGCACTTATGGAAACCTACAGGACCCTACGGAACCTTACGAGACTCTACAGGCCCCTAGGGAACACCACAGGCCCCTACGGAACCCTACACAACCCTCCGGAAACATATGGCACCCTACAAGCTCCTACCAACCCCTGCGGGCACTTACACAACCCTACAGGCCCCTACGGAAATCTATGGGGACTCTACGGGCCCCTAGGGAACCCTTCAGATTTCGACGGAACCCTACCAGCCCCTCTGGAACCCTACAGAATACTCCAGGACCCGACAGCACTCTACAAGACCCTTAGCAACACAACGGAACCTCACTAAAACCCTATGGGCTCCTACAGAATACTGCAGGTGCCTACGGAACCCTACAGACCCGTACAGACACCTACGGGCACTTACAGAACACTGCAGGCCCCTACGGAACCCTACAGGTCCATACAGAACCCCACAGGGCCCTACGGAACTTTACCAGCCACTACGGAACTCTACGGGTCCCTACGGAACCCTGCAGAACCCTCTGGAACCTTACAGAATCCCACAGACTCCTACAGACTTCTGCGGGCACTTAAACAACCCTACAGGCCCCTACGGAACACTGCCAGCCCCTATGGAAGGAACCCTACGGGCCCCTACAGAACACTACTGGCTCCTGCGGTACTCCACAGGCCTCTAGGGAACCTACGAAGCTCTACGGAGCCCTATGGATCCTTACGGAACAGTACGGGCCCCTTCAGACCTCTGCGGGCGCTTATGGAAACCTACAGGACCCTACAGAACTGTACGAGACTCTACAGGCCCCTAGGGAACACCACAGGCCCCTACGGAACCGTACGAGACTCTACAGGCCCCTAGGGAACACCACAGGCCCCTACGGAACCCTACACAACCCTCTGGAAACTTATGGAACCCTACAAGCTCCTACCAACCCCTGCGAGCACTTACACAACCCTACAGGTCCCTACGGAAATCTACGGGACTCTATGGGCCCCTAGGGAACCCTATAGATTTCGATGGAACCCTACCAGCCCCTCTGGAACCCTACAGAATACTCCAGGACCCGACAGCACTCTACAAGACCCTTAGCAACACAACGGAACCTCACTAAAACCCTATGGGCTCCTACAGAACACTGCAGGCGCCTACGGAACCCTACAGACCCCTACGGAATACTACCAGCCACTACAGAAAAATATGGCCCCTACGGAACTCTACGGAACCTGGCAGAAACACTGTGGGCCCCTACAGGCCCTTGCAGGCACTTGCAGAACTCTGCAGGAACCCACGGAACTTTATGGAACCCTACCAGCCCCTACGGAAGCCTAAAGACCCTTGCAGGCAGTTACGGAACGGTACAGGGCCCTAGGGAACTTTACCAGCCACTACGGAACTCTACGGGCCCCTACGGAACCCTGCAGAACCCTCCAGAACCTTACAGAATCCCACGGATTCCTACAGACTCCTGCAGGCACTTACTCAACCCTAGAGGACCCTACGGAACACTGCCAGCTCCTATGGAAGGAACCCTACGGGCCCCTACAGAACACTACTGGCTCCTGCGGTACTCCAGAGGCCTCTAGGGAACCTACGAAGCTCTACGGAACCCTATGGATCCTTACGGAGCAGTACGGGCCCCTTCAGACCTCTGCGGGCACTTATGGAAACCTACAGGACCCTACGGAACTGTACGAGACTCTACAGGCCCCTAGGGAACAGCACAGGCCCCTACGGAACCCTACACAACCCTCCGGAAACATATGGCACCCTACAAGCTCCTACCAACCCCTGCGGGCACTTACACAACCCTACAGGCCCCTACGGAAATCTATGGGACTCTACGGGCCCCTAGGGAACCCTTCAGATTTCGACGGAACCCTACCAGCCCCTCTGGAACCCTACAGAATACTCCAGGACCCGACAGCACTCTACAAGACCCTTAGTAACACAACGGAACCTCACTAAAACCCTATGGGCTCCTACAGAACACTGCAGGTGCCTACGGAACCCTACAGACCCCTACGGAACCCTACAGACACCTGCGGGCACTTACGGAACCCTGCAGGCCCCTACGGAACCCTACAGGTCCATACAGAACCCCACAGGGCCCTACGGAACTTTACCAGCCACTACGGAACTCTACAGGTCCCTACGGAACCCTGCAGAACGCTCCGGAACCTTACAGAATCCCACAGACTCCTACAGACTTCTGCGGGCACTTACACAACCCTACAGGTCCCTACGGAAATCTATGGGACTCTATGGGCCCCTAGGGAAGCCTACAGATTTCGACGGAACCCTACGAGCCCCTCTGGAACCCTACAGAATACTCCAGGACCTGACAGCACTCTACAAGACCCTTAGCAACACAACGGAACCTCACTAAAACCCTATGGGCTCCTACAGAACACTGTAGGTGCCTACGCAACCCTAGAGACCCCTACAGAATACTACCAGCCACTACAGAAAAATATGGCCCCTACGGAACTCTACGGAACCTGGCAGAAACACTGTGGGCCCCTACAGGCCCTTGCAGGCACTTGCAGAACTCTGCAGGAACCCACGGAACTTTATGGAACCCTACCAGCCCCTACGAAAGCCTAAAGACCCTTGCAGGCAGTTACGGAACGGTACAGGGCCCTAGGGAACTTTACCAGCCACTATGGAACTCTACGGGCCCCTACGGAACCCTGCAGAACCCTCCAGAACCTTACAGAATCCCACGGATTCCTACAGACTCCTGCAGGCACTTACTCAACCCTAGAGGACCCTACGGAACACTGCCAGCTCCTATGGAAGGAACCCTACGGGCCCCTACAGAACACTACTGGCTCCTGCGGTACTCCAGAGGCCTCTAGGGAACCTACGAAGCTCTACGGAACCCTATGGATCCTTACGGAACAGTACGGGCCCCTTCAGACCTCTGCGGGCGCTTATGGAAACCTACAGGACCCTACGGAACTGTACGAGACTCTACAGGCCCCTAGGGAACACCACAGGCCCCTACGGAACCCTACACAACCCTCCGGAAACATATGGCACCCTACAAGCTCCTACCAACCCCTGCGGGCACTTACATAACCCTACAGGTCCCTACGGAAATCTATGGGACTCTACGGGCCCCTAGGGAACCCTTCAGATTTCGACGGAACCCTACGAGGCCCTCTGGAACCCTACAGAATACTCCAGGACCCGACAGCACTCTACAAGACCCTTAGCAACACAACGGAACCTCACTAAAACCCTATGGGCTCCTACAGAACACTGCAGGTGCCTACGGAACCCTACAGACCCCTATGGAACCCTACAGACACCTGCGGGCACTTACGGAACCCTGCAGGCCCCTACGGAACCCTACAGGTCCATACAGAGCCCCACAGGGCCCTACGGAACTTTACCAGCCACTACGGAACTCTACGGGCCCCTACAGAACCCTGCAGAACCCTCCGGAACCTTACAGAATCCCACAGACTCCTACAGACTTCTGCGGGCACTTACACAACCCTACAGGCCCCTACGGAAATCTATGGGACTCTACGGGCCCCTAGGGAACCCTTCAGATTTCGACGGAACCCTACCAGCCCCTCTGGAACCCTACAGAATACTCCAGGACCCGACAGCACTCTACAAGACCCTTAGCAACACAACGGAACCTCACTAAAACCCTATGGGCTCCTACAGAACACTGTAGGTGCCTACGGAAACCTACAGACCCCTACGGAATACTACCAGCCACTACAGAAAAATATGGCCACTACGGAACTCTACGGAACCTGGCAGAAACACTGTGGGCCCCTACAGGCCCTTGCGGGCACTTGCAGAACTCTGCAGGAACCCACGGAACTTTATGGAACCCTACCAGCCCCTACGGAAGCCTAAAGACCCTTGCAGGCAGTTACGGAACGGTACAGGGCCCTAGGGAACTTTACCAGCCACTACGGAACTCTACGGGCCCCTACGGAACCCTGCAGAACCCTCCAGAACCTTACAGAATCCCACGGATTCCTACAGACTCCTGCAGGCACTTACTCAACCCTAGAGGACCCTACGGAACACTGCCAGCTCCTATGGAAGGAACCCTACGGGCCCCTACAGAACACTACTGGCTCCTGCGGTACTCCAGAGGCCTCTAGGGAACCTACGAAGCTCTACGGAACCCTATGGATCCTTACGGAGCAGTACGGGCCCCTTCAGACCTCTGCGGGCCCTTATGGAAACCTACAGGACCCTACGGAACTGTACGAGACTCTACAGGCCCCTAGGGAACACCACAGGCCCCTACGGAACCCTACACAACCCTCCGGAAACATATGGCACCCTACAAGCTCCTACCAACCCCTGCGGGCACTTACACAACCCTACAGGCCCATACGGAAATCTATGGGACTCTACGGGCCCCTAGGGAACCCTTCAGATTTCGACGGAACCCTACCAGCCCCTCTGGAACCCTACAGAATACTCCAGGACCCGACAGCACTCTACAAGACCCTTAGCAACACAACGGAACCTCACTAAAACCCTATGGGCTCCTACAGAATACTGCAGGTGCCTACGGAACCCTACAGACCCGTACAGACACCTACGGGCACTTACAGAACACTGCAGGCCCCTATGGAACCCTACAGGTCCATACAGAACCCCACAGGGCCCTACGGAACTTTACCAGCCACTATGGAACTCTATGGGCCCCTACGGAACCCTGCAGAACCCTCCAGAACCTTACAGAATCCCACGGATTCCTACAGACTCCTGCGGGCACTTACTCAACCCTAGAGGACCCTATTGAACACTACTGGCTCCTGCGGTACTCCAGAGGCCTCTAGGGAACCTACGAAGCTCTACGGAACCCTATGGATCCTTACGGAACAGTACGGGCCCCTTCAGACCTCTGCGGGCGCTTATGGAAACCTACAGGACCCTACCGAAACTGTACGAGACTCTACAGGCCCCTAGGGAACACCACAGGCCCCTACGGAACCCTACACAACCCTCCGGAAACATATGGCACCCTACAAGCTCCTACCAACCCCTGCGGGCACTTACATAACCCTACAGGTCCCTACGGAAATCTACGGGACTCTACGGGCCCCTAGGGAACCCTTCAGATTTCGACGGAACCCTACCAGCCCCTCTGGTACCCTACAGAATACTCCAGGACCCGACAGCACTCTACAAGACTCTTAGCAACACAACGGAACCTCACTAAAACCCTATGGGCTCCTACAGAACACTGCAGGTGCCTACGAAACCCTACAGACCCCTACGGAACCCTACAGACACCTGCGGGCACTTACGGAACCCTGCAGGCCCCTACGGAACCCTACAGGTCCATACAGAACCCCACAGGGCCCTACGGAACTTTACCAGCCACTACGGAACTCTACGGGCCCCTACGGAACCCTGCAGAACCCTCCAGAACCTTACAGAATCCCACAGACTCCTACAGACTTCTGCGGGCACTTACACAACCCTACAGGTCCCTACGGAAATCTACGGGACTCTATGGGCCCCTGGGGAACCCTTCAGATTTCGACGGAACCCTATGAGGCCCTCTGGAACCCTACAGAATACTCCAGGACCCGACAGCACTCTACAAGACCCTTAGCAACACAACGGAACCTCACTAAAACCCTATGGGCTCCTACAGAAAACTGCAGGCGCCTACGGAACCCTACAGACCCCTACAGAATACTACCAGCCACTACAGAAAAATATGGCCCCTACGGAACTCTACGGAACCTGGCAGAAACACTGTGGGCCCCTACAGGCCCTTGCGGGCACTTGCAGAACTCTGCAGGAACCCACGGAACTTTATGGAACCCTACCAGCCCTACGGAAGCCTAAAGACCCTTGCAGGCAGTTACGGAACGGTACAGGGCCCTAGGGAACTTTACCAGCCACTACGGAACTCTACGGGCCCCTACGGAACCCTGCAGAACCCTCCAGAACCTTACAGAATCCCACGGATTCCTACAGACTCCTGCGGGCACTTACTCAACCCTAGAGGACCCTACGGAACACTACTGGCTCCTGCGGTACTCCAGAGGCCTCTAGGGAACCTACGAAGCTCTACGGAACCCTATGGATCCTTACGGAACAGTACGGGCCCCTTCAGACCTCTGCGGGCCCTTATGGAAACCTACAGGACCCTACGGAACCTTACGAGACTCTACAGGCCCCTAGGGAACACCACAGGCCCCTACGGAACCCTACACAACCCTCCGGAAACATATGGCACCCTACAAGCTCCTACCAACCCTGCGGGCACTTACATAACCCTACAGGTCCCTACGGAAATCTACGGGACTCTATGGGCCCCTAGGGAACCCTAGAGATTTCGATGGAACCCTACCAGCCCCTCTGGAACCCTACAGAATACTCCAGGACCCGACAGCACTCTACAAGACCCTTAGCAACACAACGGAACCTCACTAAAACCCTATGGGCTCCTACAGAACACTGCAGGCGCCTATGGAACCCCTACAGACCCCTACAGAATACTACCAGCCACTACAGAAAAATATGGCCCCTACGGAACTCTACGGAACCTGGCAGAAACACTGTGGGCCCCTACAGGCCCTTGCAGGCACTTGCAGAACTCTGCAGGAACCCACGGAACTTTATGGAACCCTACCAGCCCCTACGGAAGCCTAAAGACCCTTGCAGGCAGTTACGGAACGGTACAGGGCCCTAGGGAACTTTACCAGCCACTACGGAACTCTACGGGCCCCTACGGAACCCTGCAGAACCCTCCAGAACCTTACAGAATCCCACGGATTCCTACAGACTCCTGCAGGCACTTACTCAACCCTAGAGGACCCTACGGAACACTGCCAGCTCCTATGGAAGGAACCCTACGGGCCCCTACAGAACACTACTGGCTCCTGCGGTACTCCAGAGGCCTCTAGGGAACCTACGAAGCTCTACGGAACCCTATGGATCCTTACGGAGCAGTACGGGCCCCTTCAGACCTCTGTGGGCACTTATGGAAACCTACAGGACCCTACGGAACCTTACGAGACTCTACAGGCCCCTAGGGAACACCACAGGCCCCTACGGAACCCTACACAACCCTCCGGAAACATATGGCACCCTACAAGCTCCTACCAACCCCTGCGGGCACTTACACAACCCTACAGGCCCCTACGGAAATCTATGGGACTCTACGGGCCCCTAGGGAACCCTTCAGATTTCGACGGAACCCTACCAGCCCCTCTGGAACCCTACAGAATACTCCAGGACCCGACAGCACTCTACAAGACCCTTAGCAACACAACGGAACCTCACTAAAACCCTATGGGCTCCTACAGAATACTGCAGGTGCCTACGGAACCCTACAGACCCGTACAGACACCTACGGGCACTTACAGAACACTGCAGGCCCCTACGGAACCCTACAGGTCCATACAGAACCCCACAGGGCCCTACGGAACTTTACCAGCCACTACGGAACTCTACGGGTCCCTACGGAACCCTGCAGAACCCTCTGGAACCTTACAGAATCCCACAGACTCCTACAGACTTCTGCGGGCACTTAAACAACCCTACAGGCCCCTACGGAACACTGCCAGCCCCTATGGAAGGAACCCTACGGGCCCCTACAGAACACTACTGGCTCCTGCGGTACTCCACAGGCCTCTAGGGAACCTACGAAGCTCTACGGAGCCCTATGGATCCTTACGGAACAGTACGGGCCCCTTCAGACCTCTGCGGGCGCTTATGGAAACCTACAGGACCCTACAGAACTGTACGAGACTCTACAGGCCCCTAGGGAACACCACAGGCCCCTACGGAACCGTACGAGACTCTACAGGCCCCTAGGGAACACCACAGGCCCCTACGGAACCCTACACAACCCTCTGGAAACTTATGGAACCCTACAAGCTCCTACCAACCCCTGCGAGCACTTACACAACCCTACAGGTCCCTACGGAAATCTACGGGACTCTATGGGCCCCTAGGGAACCCTATAGATTTCGATGGAACCCTACCAGCCCCTCTGGAACCCTACAGAATACTCCAGGACCCGACAGCACTCTACAAGACCCTTAGCAACACAACGGAACCTCACTAAAACCCTATGGGCTCCTACAGAACACTGCAGGCGCCTACGGAACCCTACAGACCCCTACGGAATACTACCAGCCACTACAGAAAAATATGGCCCCTACGGAACTCTACGGAACCTGGCAGAAACACTGTGGGCCCCTACAGGCCCTTGCAGGCACTTGCAGAACTCTGCAGGAACCCACGGAACTTTATGGAACCCTACCAGCCCCTACGGAAGCCTAAAGACCCTTGCAGGCAGTTACGGAACGGTACAGGGCCCTAGGGAACTTTACCAGCCACTACGGAACTCTACGGGCCCCTACGGAACCCTGCAGAACCCTCCAGAACCTTACAGAATCCCACGGATTCCTACAGACTCCTGCAGGCACTTACTCAACCCTAGAGGACCCTACGGAACACTGCCAGCTCCTATGGAAGGAACCCTACGGGCCCCTACAGAACACTACTGGCTCCTGCGGTACTCCAGAGGCCTCTAGGGAACCTACGAAGCTCTACGGAACCCTATGGATCCTTACGGAGCAGTACGGGCCCCTTCAGACCTCTGCGGGCACTTATGGAAACCTACAGGACCCTACGGAACTGTACGAGACTCTACAGGCCCCTAGGGAACAGCACAGGCCCCTACGGAACCCTACACAACCCTCCGGAAACATATGGCACCCTACAAGCTCCTACCAACCCCTGCGGGCACTTACACAACCCTACAGGCCCCTACGGAAATCTATGGGACTCTACGGGCCCCTAGGGAACCCTTCAGATTTCGACGGAACCCTACCAGCCCCTCTGGAACCCTACAGAATACTCCAGGACCCGACAGCACTCTACAAGACCCTTAGTAACACAACGGAACCTCACTAAAACCCTATGGGCTCCTACAGAACACTGCAGGTGCCTACGGAACCCTACAGACCCCTACGGAACCCTACAGACACCTGCGGGCACTTACGGAACCCTGCAGGCCCCTACGGAACCCTACAGGTCCATACAGAACCCCACAGGGCCCTACGGAACTTTACCAGCCACTACGGAACTCTACAGGTCCCTACGGAACCCTGCAGAACGCTCCGGAACCTTACAGAATCCCACAGACTCCTACAGACTTCTGCGGGCACTTACACAACCCTACAGGTCCCTACGGAAATCTATGGGACTCTATGGGCCCCTAGGGAAGCCTACAGATTTCGACGGAACCCTACGAGCCCCTCTGGAACCCTACAGAATACTCCAGGACCTGACAGCACTCTACAAGACCCTTAGCAACACAACGGAACCTCACTAAAACCCTATGGGCTCCTACAGAACACTGTAGGTGCCTACGCAACCCTAGAGACCCCTACAGAATACTACCAGCCACTACAGAAAAATATGGCCCCTACGGAACTCTACGGAACCTGGCAGAAACACTGTGGGCCCCTACAGGCCCTTGCAGGCACTTGCAGAACTCTGCAGGAACCCACGGAACTTTATGGAACCCTACCAGCCCCTACGAAAGCCTAAAGACCCTTGCAGGCAGTTACGGAACGGTACAGGGCCCTAGGGAACTTTACCAGCCACTATGGAACTCTACGGGCCCCTACGGAACCCTGCAGAACCCTCCAGAACCTTACAGAATCCCACGGATTCCTACAGACTCCTGCAGGCACTTACTCAACCCTAGAGGACCCTACGGAACACTGCCAGCTCCTATGGAAGGAACCCTACGGGCCCCTACAGAACACTACTGGCTCCTGCGGTACTCCAGAGGCCTCTAGGGAACCTACGAAGCTCTACGGAACCCTATGGATCCTTACGGAACAGTACGGGCCCCTTCAGACCTCTGCGGGCGCTTATGGAAACCTACAGGACCCTACGGAACTGTACGAGACTCTACAGGCCCCTAGGGAACACCACAGGCCCCTACGGAACCCTACACAACCCTCCGGAAACATATGGCACCCTACAAGCTCCTACCAACCCCTGCGGGCACTTACATAACCCTACAGGTCCCTACGGAAATCTATGGGACTCTACGGGCCCCTAGGGAACCCTTCAGATTTCGACGGAACCCTACGAGGCCCTCTGGAACCCTACAGAATACTCCAGGACCCGACAGCACTCTACAAGACCCTTAGCAACACAACGGAACCTCACTAAAACCCTATGGGCTCCTACAGAACACTGCAGGTGCCTACGGAACCCTACAGACCCCTACGGAACCCTACAGACACCTGCGGGCACTTACGGAACCCTGCAGGCCCCTACGGAACCCTACAGGTCCATACAGAGCCCCACAGGGCCCTACGGAACTTTACCAGCCACTACGGAACTCTACGGGCCCCTACAGAACCCTGCAGAACCCTCCGGAACCTTACAGAATCCCACAGACTCCTACAGACTTCTGCGGGCACTTACACAACCCTACAGGCCCCTACGGAAATCTATGGGACTCTACGGGCCCCTAGGGAACCCTTCAGATTTCGACGGAACCCTACCAGCCCCTCTGGAACCCTACAGAATACTCCAGGACCCGACAGCACTCTACAAGACCCTTAGCAACACAACGGAACCTCACTAAAACCCTATGGGCTCCTACAGAACACTGTAGGTGCCTACGGAAACCTACAGACCCCTACGGAATACTACCAGCCACTACAGAAAAATATGGCCACTACGGAACTCTACGGAACCTGGCAGAAACACTGTGGGCCCCTACAGGCCCTTGCGGGCACTTGCAGAACTCTGCAGGAACCCACGGAACTTTATGGAACCCTACCAGCCCCTACGGAAGCCTAAAGACCCTTGCAGGCAGTTACGGAACGGTACAGGGCCCTAGGGAACTTTACCAGCCACTACGGAACTCTACGGGCCCCTACGGAACCCTGCAGAACCCTCCAGAACCTTACAGAATCCCACGGATTCCTACAGACTCCTGCAGGCACTTACTCAACCCTAGAGGACCCTACGGAACACTGCCAGCTCCTATGGAAGGAACCCTACGGGCCCCTACAGAACACTACTGGCTCCTGCGGTACTCCAGAGGCCTCTAGGGAACCTACGAAGCTCTACGGAACCCTATGGATCCTTACGGAGCAGTACGGGCCCCTTCAGACCTCTGCGGGCCCTTATGGAAACCTACAGGACCCTACGGAACTGTACGAGACTCTACAGGCCCCTAGGGAACACCACAGGCCCCTACGGAACCCTACACAACCCTCCGGAAACATATGGCACCCTACAAGCTCCTACCAACCCCTGCGGGCACTTACACAACCCTACAGGCCCATACGGAAATCTATGGGACTCTACGGGCCCCTAGGGAACCCTTCAGATTTCGACGGAACCCTACCAGCCCCTCTGGAACCCTACAGAATACTCCAGGACCCGACAGCACTCTACAAGACCCTTAGCAACACAACGGAACCTCACTAAAACCCTATGGGCTCCTACAGAATACTGCAGGTGCCTACGGAACCCTACAGACCCGTACAGACACCTACGGGCACTTACAGAACACTGCAGGCCCCTATGGAACCCTACAGGTCCATACAGAACCCCACAGGGCCCTACGGAACTTTACCAGCCACTATGGAACTCTATGGGCCCCTACGGAACCCTGCAGAACCCTCCAGAACCTTACAGAATCCCACGGATTCCTACAGACTCCTGCGGGCACTTACTCAACCCTAGAGGACCCTACGGAACACTACTGGCTCCTGCGGTACTCCACAGGCCTCTAGGGAACCTACGAAGCTCTACGGAACCCTATGGATCCTTACGGAACAGTACGGGCCCCTTCAGACCTCTGCGGGCGCTTATGGAAACCTACAGGACCCTACGGAACTGTACGAGACTCTACAGGCCCCTAGGGAACACCACAGGCCCCTACGGAACCCTACACAACCCTCCGGAAACATATGGCACCCTACAAGCTCCTACCAACCCCTGCGGGCACTTACATAACCCTACAGGTCCCTACGGAAATCTACGGGACTCTACGGGCCCCTAGGGAACCCTTCAGATTTCGACGGAACCCTACCAGCCCCTCTGGAACCCTACAGAATACTCCAGGACCCGACAGCACTCTACAAGACCCTTAGCAACACAACGGAACCTCACTAAAACCCTATGGGCTCCTACAGAATACTGCAGGTGCCTACGGAACCCTACAGACCCGTACAGACACCTGCGGGCACTTACGGAACCCTGCAGGCCCCTACGGAACCCTACAGGTCCATACAGAACCCCACAGGGCCCTACGGAACTTTACCAGCCACTACGGAACTCTATGGGCCCCTACGGAACCCTGCAGAACCCTCTGGAACCTTACAGAATCCCACAGACTGCCACAGACTTCTGCGGGCACTTAAACAACCCTACAGGCCCCTAGGGAACACTGACAGCCCCTATGGAAGGAACCCTACGGGCCCCTACAGAACACTACTGGCTCCTGCGGTACTCCAGAGGCCTCTAGGGAACCTACGAAGCTCTATGGAGCCCTATGGATCCTTACGGAACAGTACGGGCCCCTTCAGACCTCTGCGGGCGCTTATGGAAACCTACAGGACCCTACGGAACTGTACGAGACTCTACAGGCCCCTAGGGAACACCACAGGCCCCTACGGAACCCTACACAACCCTCCGGAAACATATGGCACCCTACAAGCTCCTACCAACCCCTGCGGGCACTTACATAACCCTACAGGTCCCTACGGAAATCTATGGGACTCTACGGGCCCCTAGGGAACCCTTCAGATTTCGACGGAACCCTACGAGGCCCTCTGGAACCCTACAGAATACTCCAGGACCCGACAGCACTCTACAAGACCCTTAGCAACACAACGGAACCTCACTAAAACCCTATGGGCTCCTACAGAACACTGCAGGTGCCTACGGAACCCTACAGACCCCTACGGAACCCTACAGACACCTGCGGGCACTTACGGAACCCTGCAGGCCCCTACGGAACCCTACAGGTCCATACAGAGCCCCACAGGGCCCTACGGAACTTTACCAGCCACTACGGAACTCTACGGGCCCCTACAGAACCCTGCAGAACCCTCCGGAACCTTACAGAATCCCACAGACTCCTACAGACTTCTGCGGGCACTTACACAACCCTACAGGCCCCTACGGAAATCTATGGGACTCTACGGGCCCCTAGGGAACCCTTCAGATTTCGACGGAACCCTACCAGCCCCTCTGGAACCCTACAGAATACTCCAGGACCCGACAGCACTCTACAAGACCCTTAGCAACACAACGGAACCTCACTAAAACCCTATGGGCTCCTACAGAACACTGTAGGTGCCTACGGAAACCTACAGACCCCTACGGAATACTACCAGCCACTACAGAAAAATATGGCCACTACGGAACTCTACGGAACCTGGCAGAAACACTGTGGGCCCCTACAGGCCCTTGCGGGCACTTGCAGAACTCTGCAGGAACCCACGGAACTTTATGGAACCCTACCAGCCCCTACGGAAGCCTAAAGACCCTTGCAGGCAGTTACGGAACGGTACAGGGCCCTAGGGAACTTTACCAGCCACTACGGAACTCTACGGGCCCCTACGGAACCCTGCAGAACCCTCCAGAACCTTACAGAATCCCACGGATTCCTACAGACTCCTGCAGGCACTTACTCAACCCTAGAGGACCCTACGGAACACTGCCAGCTCCTATGGAAGGAACCCTACGGGCCCCTACAGAACACTACTGGCTCCTGCGGTACTCCAGAGGCCTCTAGGGAACCTACGAAGCTCTACGGAACCCTATGGATCCTTACGGAGCAGTACGGGCCCCTTCAGACCTCTGCGGGCCCTTATGGAAACCTACAGGACCCTACGGAACTGTACGAGACTCTACAGGCCCCTAGGGAACACCACAGGCCCCTACGGAACCCTACACAACCCTCCGGAAACATATGGCACCCTACAAGCTCCTACCAACCCCTGCGGGCACTTACACAACCCTACAGGCCCATACGGAAATCTATGGGACTCTACGGGCCCCTAGGGAACCCTTCAGATTTCGACGGAACCCTACCAGCCCCTCTGGAACCCTACAGAATACTCCAGGACCCGACAGCACTCTACAAGACCCTTAGCAACACAACGGAACCTCACTAAAACCCTATGGGCTCCTACAGAATACTGCAGGTGCCTACGGAACCCTACAGACCCGTACAGACACCTACGGGCACTTACAGAACACTGCAGGCCCCTATGGAACCCTACAGGTCCATACAGAACCCCACAGGGCCCTACGGAACTTTACCAGCCACTATGGAACTCTATGGGCCCCTACGGAACCCTGCAGAACCCTCCAGAACCTTACAGAATCCCACGGATTCCTACAGACTCCTGCGGGCACTTACTCAACCCTAGAGGACCCTACGGAACACTACTGGCTCCTGCGGTACTCCACAGGCCTCTAGGGAACCTACGAAGCTCTACGGAACCCTATGGATCCTTACGGAACAGTACGGGCCCCTTCAGACCTCTGCGGGCGCTTATGGAAACCTACAGGACCCTACGGAACTGTACGAGACTCTACAGGCCCCTAGGGAACACCACAGGCCCCTACGGAACCCTACACAACCCTCCGGAAACATATGGCACCCTACAAGCTCCTACCAACCCCTGCGGGCACTTACATAACCCTACAGGTCCCTACGGAAATCTACGGGACTCTACGGGCCCCTAGGGAACCCTTCAGATTTCGACGGAACCCTACCAGCCCCTCTGGAACCCTACAGAATACTCCAGGACCCGACAGCACTCTACAAGACCCTTAGCAACACAACGGAACCTCACTAAAACCCTATGGGCTCCTACAGAATACTGCAGGTGCCTACGGAACCCTACAGACCCGTACAGACACCTGCGGGCACTTACGGAACCCTGCAGGCCCCTACGGAACCCTACAGGTCCATACAGAACCCCACAGGGCCCTACGGAACTTTACCAGCCACTACGGAACTCTATGGGCCCCTACGGAACCCTGCAGAACCCTCCAGAACCTTACAGAATCCCACAGACTGCCACAGACTTCTGCGGGCACTTACTCAACCCTAGAGGACCCTATGGAACACTACTGACTCCTGCGGTATTCCAGAGGCCTCTAGGGAACCTACTAAGCTCTACGGAACCCTATGGATCCTTACGGAACAGTACGGGCCCCTTCAGACCTCTGCGGGCGCTTATGGAAACCTACAGGACCCTACGGAACCGTACGAGACTCTACAGGCCCCTAGGGAACACCACAGGCCCCTACGGAACCCTACACAACCCTCCGGAAACATATGGCACCCTACAAGCTCCTACCAACCCCTGCGGGCACTTACATAACCCTACAGGTCCCTACGGAAATCTACGGGACTCTACGGGCCCCTAGGGAACCCTTCAGATTTCGACGGAACCCTACCAGCCCCTCTGGAACCCTACAGAATACTCCAGGACCCGACAGCACTCTACAAGACCCTTAGCAACACAACGGAACCTCACTAAAACCCTATGGGCTCCTACAGAACACTGCAGGCGCCTACGGAACCCTACAGACCCCTACAGAATACTACCAGCCACTACAGAAAAATATGGCCCCTACGGAACTCTACGGAACCTGGCAGAAACACTGTGGGCCCCTACAGGCCCTTGCAGGCACTTGCAGAACTCTGCAGGAACCCACGGAACTTTATGGAACCCTACCAGCCCCTACGGAAGCCTAAAGACCCTTGCAGGCAGTTACGGAACGGTACAGGGCCCTAGGGAACTTTACCAGCCACTACGGAACTCTACGGGCCCCTACGGAACCCTGCAGAACCCTCCAGAACCTTACAGAATCCCACGGATTCCTACAGACTCCTGCAGGCACTTACTCAACCCTAGAGGACCCTACGGAACACTGCCAGCTCCTATGGAAGGAACCCTACGGGCCCCTACAGAACACTACTGGCTCCTGCGGTACTCCAGAGGCCTCTAGGGAACCTACGAAGCTCTACGGAACCCTATGGATCCTTACGGAGCAGTACGGGCCCCTTCAGACCTCTGCGGGCACTTATGGAAACCTACAGGACCCTACGGAACTGTACGAGACTCTACAGGCCCCTAGGGAACACCACAGGCCCCTACGGAACCCTACACAACCCTCCGGAAACATATGGCACCCTACAAGCTCCTACCAACCCCTGCGGGCACTTACACAACCCTACAGGCCCCTACGGAAATCTATGGGACTCTACGGGCCCCTAGGGAACCCTTCAGATTTCGACGGAACCCTACCAGCCCCTCTGGAACCCTACAGAATACTCCAGGACCCGACAGCACTCTACAAGACCCTTAGCAACACAACGGAACCTCACTAAAACCCTATGGGCTCCTACAGAACACTGCAGGTGCCTACGGAACCCTACAGACCCCTACGGAACCCTACAGACACCTGCGGGCACTTACGGAACCCTGCAGGCCCCTACGGAACCCTACAGGTCCATACAGAACCCCACAGGGCCCTACGGAACTTTACCAGCCACTACGGAACTCTACAGGTCCCTACGGAACCCTGCAGAACCCTCCGGAACCTTACAGAATCCCACAGACTCCTACAGACTTCTGCGGGCACTTACACAACCCTACAGGTCCCTACGGAAATCTATGGGACTCTACGGGCCCCTAGGGAACACTATAGATTTCGATGGAACCCTATGAGGCCCTCTGGAACCCTACAGAATACTCCAGGACCCGACAGCACTCTACAAGACCCTTAGCAACACAACAGAACCTCACTAAAACCCTATGGGCTCCTACAGAACACTGCAGGCGCCTACGGAACCCTACAGACCCCTACAGAATACTACCAGCCACTACAGAAAAATATGGCCCCTACGGAACTCTACGGAACCTGGCAGAAACACTGTGGGCCCCTACAGGCCCTTGCAGGCACTTGCAGAACTCTGCAGGAACCCACGGAACTTTATGGAACCCTACCAGCCCCTACGGAAGCCTAAAGACCCTTGCAGGCAGTTACGGAACGGTACAGGGCCCTAGGGAACTTTACCAGCCACTACGGAACTCTACGGGCCCCTACGGAACCCTGCAGAACCCTCCAGAACCTTACAGAATCCCACGGATTCCTACAGACTCCTGCAGGCACTTACTCAACCCTAGAGGACCCTACGGAACACTGCCAGCTCCTATGGAAGGAACCCTACGGGCCCCTACAGAACACTACTGGCTCCTGCGGTACTCCAGAGGCCTCTAGGGAACCTACGAAGCTCTACGGAACCCTATGGATCCTTACGGAGCAGTACGGGCCCCTTCAGACCTCTGCGGGCACTTATGGAAACCTACAGGACCCTACGGAACTGTACGAGACTCTACAGGCCCCTAGGGAACACCACAGGCCCCTACGGAACCCTACACAACCCTCCGGAAACATATGGCACCCTACAAGCTCCTACCAACCCCTGCGGGCACTTACACAACCCTACAGGCCCCTACGGAAATCTATGGGACTCTACGGGCCCCTAGGGAACCCTTCAGATTTCGACGGAACCCTACCAGCCCCTCTGGAACCCTACAGAATACTCCAGGACCCGACAGCACTCTACAAGACCCTTAGCAACACAACGGAACCTCACTAAAACCCTATGGGCTCCTACAGAACACTGCAGGTGCCTACGGAACCCTACAGACCCCTACGGAACCCTACAGACACCTGCGGGCACTTACGGAACCCTGCAGGCCCCTACGGAACCCTACAGGTCCATACAGAGCCCCACAGGGCCCTACGGAACTTTACCAGCCACTACGGAACTCTACGGGCCCCTACAGAACCCTGCAGAACCCTCCGGAACCTTACAGAATCCCACAGACTCCTACAGACTTCTGCGGGCACTTACACAACCCTACAGGCCCCTACGGAAATCTATGGGACTCTACGGGCCCCTAGGGAACCCTTCAGATTTCGACGGAACCCTACCAGCCCCTCTGGAACCCTACAGAATACTCCAGGACCCGACAGCACTCTACAAGACCCTTAGCAACACAACGGAACCTCACTAAAACCCTATGGGCTCCTACAGAACACTGTAGGTGCCTACGGAAACCTACAGACCCCTACGGAATACTACCAGCCACTACAGAAAAATATGGCCCCTACGGAACTCTACGGAACCTGGCAGAAACACTGTGGGCCCCTACAGGCCCTTGCGGGCACTTGCAGAACTCTGCAGGAACCCACGGAACTTTATGGAACCCTACCAGCCCCTACGGAAGCCTAAAGACCCTTGCAGGCAGTTACGGAACGGTACAGGGCCCTAGGGAACTTTACCAGCCACTACGGAACTCTACGGGCCCCTACGGAACCCTGCAGAACCCTCCAGAACCTTACAGAATCCCACGGATTCCTACAGACTCCTGCAGGCACTTACTCAACCCTAGAGGACCCTACGGAACACTGCCAGCTCCTATGGAAGGAACCCTACGGGCCCCTACAGAACACTACTGGCTCCTGCGGTACTCCAGAGGCCTCTAGGGAACCTACGAAGCTCTACGGAACCCTATGGATCCTTACGGAGCAGTACGGGCCCCTTCAGACCTCTGCGGGCCCTTATGGAAACCTACAGGACCCTACGGAACTGTACGAGACTCTACAGGCCCCTAGGGAACACCACAGGCCCCTACGGAACCCTACACAACCCTCCGGAAACATATGGCACCCTACAAGCTCCTACCAACCCCTGCGGGCACTTACACAACCCTACAGGACCCTACGGAAATCTATGGGACTCTACGGGCCCCTAGGGAACCCTTCAGATTTCGACGGAACCCTACCAGCCCCTCTGGAACCCTACAGAATACTCCAGGACCCGACAGCACTCTACAAGACCCTTAGCAACACAACGGAACCTCACTAAAACCCTATGGGCTCCTACAGAATACTGCAGGTGCCTACGGAACCCTACAGACCCGTACAGACACCTACGGGCACTTACAGAACACTGCAGGCCCCTATGGAACCCTACAGGTCCATACAGAACCCCACAGGGCCCTACGGAACTTTACCAGCCACTATGGAACTCTATGGGCCCCTACGGAACCCTGCAGAACCCTCCAGAACCTTACAGAATCCCACGGATTCCTACAGACTCCTGCGGGCACTTACTCAACCCTAGAGGACCCTACGGAACACTACTGGCTCCTGCGGTACTCCAGTGGCCTCTAGGGAACCTACGAAGCTCTACGGAACCCTATGGATCCTTACGGAACAGTACGGGCCCCTTCAGACCTCTGCGGGCGCTTATGGAAACCTACAGGACCCTACGGAACTGTACGAGACTCTACAGGCCCCTAGGGAACACCACAGGCCCCTACGGAACCCTACACAACCCTCCGGAAACATATGGCACCCTACAAGCTCCTACCAACCCCTGCGGGCACTTACATAACCCTACAGGTCCCTACGGAAATCTACGGGACTCTACGGGCCCCTAGGGAACCCTTCAGATTTCGACGGAACCCTACCAGCCCCTCTGGAACCCTACAGAATACTCCAGGACCCGACAGCACTCTACAAGACCCTTAGCAACACAACGGAACCTCACTAAAACCCTATGGGCTCCTACAGAACACTGCAGGTGCCTACAGAACCCTACAGACCCCTACGGAACCCTACAGACACCTGCGGGCACTTACGGAACCCTGCAGGCCCCTACGGAACCCTACAGGTCCATACAGAACCCCACAGGGCCCTACGGAACTTTACCAGCCACTACGGAACTCTACAGGTCCCTACGGAACCCTGCAGAACCCTCCGGAACCTTACAGAATCCCACAGACTCCTACAGACTTCTGCGGGCACTTACACAACCCTACAGGTCCCTACGGAAATCTATGGGACTCTACGGGCCCCTAGGGAACACTATAGATTTCGATGGAACCCTATGAGGCCCTCTGGAACCCTACAGAATACTCCAGGACCCGACAGCACTCTACAAGACCCTTAGCAACACAACGGAACCTCACTAAAACCCTATGGGCTCCTACAGAATACTGCAGGTGCCTACGGAACCCTACAGACCCGTACAGACACCTACGGGCACTTACAGAACACTGCAGGCCCCTACGGAACCCTACAGGTCCATACAGAACCCCACAGGGCCCTACGGAACTTTACCAGCCACTACGGAACTCTACGGGTCCCTACGGAACCCTGCAGAACCCTCTGGAACCTTACAGAATCCCACAGACTCCTACAGACTTCTGCGGGCACTTACACAACCCTACAGGCCCCTACGGAACACTGACAGCCCCTATGGAAGGAACCCTACGGGCCCCTACAGAACACTACTGGCTCCTGCGGTACTCCACAGGCCTCTAGGGAACCTATGAAGCTCTACGGAGCCCTATGGATCCTTACGGAACAGTACGGGCCCCTTCAGACCTCTGCGGGCGCTTATGGAAACCTACAGGACCCTACGGAACTGTACGAGACTCTACAGGCCCCTAGGGAACACCACAGGCCCCTACGGAACCCTACACAACCCTCCGGAAACATATGGCACCCTACAAGCTCCTACCAACCCCTGCGGGCACTTACACAACCCTACAGGCCCCTACGGAAATCTATGGGACTCTACGGGCCCCTAGGGAACCCTTCAGATTTCGACGGAACCCTACCAGCCCCTCTGGAACCCTACAGAATACTCCAGGACCCGACAGCACTCTACAAGACCCTTAGCAACACAACGGAACCTCACTAAAACCCTATGGGCTCCTACAGAACACTGCAGGTGCCTACGGAACCCTACAGACCCCTACGGAACCCTACAGACACCTGCGGGCACTTACGGAACCCTGCAGGCCCCTACGGAACCCTACAGGTCCATACAGAACCCCACAGGGCCCTACGGAACTTTACCAGCCACTACGGAACTCTACAGGTCCCTACGGAACCCTGCAGAACCCTCCGGAACCTTACAGAATCCCACAGACTCCTACAGACTTCTGCGGGCACTTACACAACCCTACAGGTCCCTACGGAAATCTATGGGACTCTATGGGCCCCTAGGGAAGCCTACAGATTTCGACGGAACCCTACGAGCCCCTCTGGAACCCTACAGAATACTCCAGGACCTGACAGCACTCTACAAGACCCTTAGCAACACAACGGAACCTCACTAAAACCCTATGGGCTCCTACAGAACACTGTAGGTGCCTACGGAACCCTAGAGACCCCTACAGAATACTACCAGCCACTACAGAAAAATATGGCCCCTACGGAACTCTACGGAACCTGGCAGAAACACTGTGCGCCCCTACAGGCCCTTGCAGGCACTTGCAGAACTCTGCAGGAACCCACGGAACTTTATGGAACCCTACCAGCCCCTACGAAAGCCTAAAGACCCTTGCAGGCAGTTACGGAACGGTACAGGGCCCTAGGGAACTTTACCAGCCACTATGGAACTCTACGGGCCCCTACGGAACCCTGCAGAACCCTCCAGAACCTTACAGAATCCCACGGATTCCTACAGACTCCTGCAGGCACTTACTCAACCCTAGAGGACCCTACGGAACACTGCCAGCTCCTATGGAAGGAACCCTACGGGCCCCTACAGAACACTACTGGCTCCTGCGGTACTCCAGAGGCCTCTAGGGAACCTACGAAGCTCTACGGAACCCTATGGATCCTTACGGAACAGTACGGGCCCCTTCAGACCTCTGCGGGCGCTTATGGAAACCTACAGGACCCTACGGAACTGTACGAGACTCTACAGGCCCCTAGGGAACACCACAGGCCCCTACGGAACCCTACACAACCCTCCGGAAACATATGGCACCCTACAAGCTCCTACCAACCCCTGCGGGCACTTACATAACCCTACAGGTCCCTACGGAAATCTATGGGACTCTACGGGCCCCTAGGGAACCCTTCAGATTTCGACAGAACCCTACGAGGCCCTCTGGAACCCTACAGAATACTCCAGGACCCGACAGCACTCTACAAGACCCTTAGCAACACAACGGAACCTCACTAAAACCCTATGGGCTCCTACAGAACACTGCAGGTGCCTACGGAACCCTACAGACCCCTACGGAACCCTACAGACACCTGCGGGCACTTACGGAACCCTGCAGGCCCCTACGGAACCCTACAGGTCCATACAGAGCCCCACAGGGCCCTACGGAACTTTACCAGCCACTACGGAACTCTACGGGCCCCTACAGAACCCTGCAGAACCCTCCGGAACCTTACAGAATCCCACAGACTCCTACAGACTTCTGCGGGCACTTACACAACCCTACAGGCCCCTACGGAAATCTATGGGACTCTACGGGCCCCTAGGGAACCCTTCAGATTTCGACGGAACCCTACCAGCCCCTCTGGAACCCTACAGAATACTCCAGGACCCGACAGCACTCTACAAGACCCTTAGCAACACAACGGAACCTCACTAAAACCCTATGGGCTCCTACAGAACACTGTAGGTGCCTACGGAAACCTACAGACCCCTACGGAATACTACCAGCCACTACAGAAAAATATGGCCCCTACGGAACTCTACGGAACCTGGCAGAAACACTGTGGGCCCCTACAGGCCCTTGCGGGCACTTGCAGAACTCTGCAGGAACCCACGGAACTTTATGGAACCCTACCAGCCCCTACGGAAGCCTAAAGACCCTTGCAGGCAGTTACGGAACGGTACAGGGCCCTAGGGAACTTTACCAGCCACTACGGAACTCTACGGGCCCCTACGGAACCCTGCAGAACCCTCCAGAACCTTACAGAATCCCACGGATTCCTACAGACTCCTGCAGGCACTTACTCAACCCTAGAGGACCCTACGGAACACTGCCAGCTCCTATGGAAGGAACCCTACGGGCCCCTACAGAACACTACTGGCTCCTGCGGTACTCCAGAGGCCTCTAGGGAACCTACGAAGCTCTACGGAACCCTATGGATCCTTACGGAGCAGTACGGGCCCCTTCAGACCTCTGCGGGCCCTTATGGAAACCTACAGGACCCTACGGAACTGTACGAGACTCTACAGGCCCCTAGGGAACACCACAGGCCCCTACGGAACCCTACACAACCCTCCGGAAACATATGGCACCCTACAAGCTCCTACCAACCCCTGCGGGCACTTACACAACCCTACAGGACCCTACGGAAATCTATGGGACTCTACGGGCCCCTAGGGAACCCTTCAGATTTCGACGGAACCCTACCAGCCCCTCTGGAACCCTACAGAATACTCCAGGACCCGACAGCACTCTACAAGACCCTTAGCAACACAACGGAACCTCACTAAAACCCTATGGGCTCCTACAGAACACTGCAGGTGCCTACGGAACCCTACAGACCCCTACGGAACCCTACAGACACCTGCGGGCACTTACGGAACCCTGCAGGCCCCTACGGAACCCTACAGGTCCATACAGAACCCCACAGGGCCCTACGGAACTTTACCAGCCACTACGGAACTCTACAGGTCCCTACGGAACCCTGCAGAACCCTCCGGAACCTTACAGAATCCCACAGACTCCTACAGACTTCTGCGGGCACTTACACAACCCTACAGGTCCCTACGGAAATCTATGGGACTCTATGGGCCCCTAGGGAAGCCTACAGATTTCGACGGAACCCTACGAGCCCCTCTGGAACCCTACAGAATACACCAGGACCTGACAGCACTCTACAAGACCCTTAGCAACACAACGGAACCTCACTAAAACCCTATGGGCTCCTACAGAACACTGTAGGTGCCTACGGAACCCTAGAGACCCCTACAGAATACTACCAGCCACTACAGAAAAATATGGCCCCTACGGAACTCTACGGAACCTGGCAGAAACACTGTGCGCCCCTACAGGCCCTTGCAGGCACTTGCAGAACTCTGCAGGAACCCACGGAACTTTATGGAACCCTACCAGCCCCTACGAAAGCCTAAAGACCCTTGCAGGCAGTTACGGAACGGTACAGGGCCCTAGGGAACTTTACCAGCCACTATGGAACTCTACGGGCCCCTACGGAACCCTGCAGAACCCTCCAGAACCTTACAGAATCCCACGGATTCCTACAGACTCCTGCAGGCACTTACTCAACCCTAGAGGACCCTACGGAACACTGCCAGCTCCTATGGAAGGAACCCTACGGGCCCCTACAGAACACTACTGGCTCCTGCGGTACTCCAGAGGCCTCTAGGGAACCTACGAAGCTCTACGGAACCCTATGGATCCTTACGGAACAGTACGGGCCCCTTCAGACCTCTGCGGGCGCTTATGGAAACCTACAGGACCCTACGGAACTGTACGAGACTCTACAGGCCCCTAGGGAACAGCACAGGCCCCTACGGAACCCTACACAACCCTCCGGAAACATATGGCACCCTACAAGCTCCTACCAACCCCTGCGGGCACTTACATAACCCTACAGGTCCCTACGGAAATCTATGGGACTCTACGGGCCCCTAGGGAACCCTTCAGATTTCGACAGAACCCTACGAGGCCCTCTGGAACCCTACAGAATACTCCAGGACCCGACAGCACTCTACAAGACCCTTAGCAACACAACGGAACCTCACTAAAACCCTATGGGCTCCTACAGAACACTGCAGGTGCCTACGGAACCCTACAGACCCCTACGGAACCCTACAGACACCTGCGGGCACTTACGGAACCCTGCAGGCCCCTACGGAACCCTACAGGTCCATACAGAGCCCCACAGGGCCCTACGGAACTTTACCAGCCACTACGGAACTCTACGGGCCCCTACAGAACCCTGCAGAACCCTCCGGAACCTTACAGAATCCCACAGACTCCTACAGACTTCTGCGGGCACTTACACAACCCTACAGGCCCCTACGGAAATCTATGGGACTCTACGGGCCCCTAGGGAACCCTTCAGATTTCGACGGAACCCTACCAGCCCCTCTGGAACCCTACAGAATACTCCAGGACCCGACAGCACTCTACAAGACCCTTAGCAACACAACGGAACCTCACTAAAACCCTATGGGCTCCTACAGAACACTGTAGGTGCCTACGGAAACCTACAGACCCCTACGGAATACTACCAGCCACTACAGAAAAATATGGCCCCTACGGAACTCTACGGAACCTGGCAGAAACACTGTGGGCCCCTACAGGCCCTTGCGGGCACTTGCAGAACTCTGCAGGAACCCACGGAACTTTATGGAACCCTACCAGCCCCTACGGAAGCCTAAAGACCCTTGCAGGCAGTTACGGAACGGTACAGGGCCCTAGGGAACTTTACCAGCCACTACGGAACTCTACGGGCCCCTACGGAACCCTGCAGAACCCTCCAGAACCTTACAGAATCCCACGGATTCCTACAGACTCCTGCAGGCACTTACTCAACCCTAGAGGACCCTACGGAACACTGCCAGCTCCTATGGAAGGAACCCTACGGGCCCCTACAGAACACTACTGGCTCCTGCGGTACTCCAGAGGCCTCTAGGGAACCTACGAAGCTCTACGGAACCCTATGGATCCTTACGGAGCAGTACGGGCCCCTTCAGACCTCTGCGGGCCCTTATGGAAACCTACAGGACCCTACGGAACTGTACGAGACTCTACAGGCCCCTAGGGAACACCACAGGCCCCTACGGAACCCTACACAACCCTCCGGAAACATATGGCACCCTACAAGCTCCTACCAACCCCTGCGGGCACTTACACAACCCTACAGGACCCTACGGAAATCTATGGGACTCTACGGGCCCCTAGGGAACCCTTCAGATTTCGACGGAACCCTACCAGCCCCTCTGGAACCCTACAGAATACTCCAGGACCCGACAGCACTCTACAAGACCCTTAGCAACACAACGGAACCTCACTAAAACCCTATGGGCTCCTACAGAATACTGCAGGTGCCTACGGAACCCTACAGACCCGTACAGACACCTACGGGCACTTACAGAACACTGCAGGCCCCTATGGAACCCTACAGGTCCATACAGAACCCCACAGGGCCCTACGGAACTTTACCAGCCACTATGGAACTCTATGGGCCCCTACGGAACCCTGCAGAACCCTCCAGAACCTTACAGAATCCCACGGATTCCTACAGACTCCTGCGGGCACTTACTCAACCCTAGAGGACCCTACGGAACACTACTGGCTCCTGCGGTACTCCAGTGGCCTCTAGGGAACCTACGAAGCTCTACGGAACCCTATGGATCCTTACGGAACAGTACGGGCCCCTTCAGACCTCTGCGGGCGCTTATGGAAACCTACAGGACCCTACGGAACTGTACGAGACTCTACAGGCCCCTAGGGAACACCACAGGCCCCTACGGAACCCTACACAACCCTCCGGAAACATATGGCACCCTACAAGCTCTTACCAACCCCTGCGGGCACTTACATAACCCTACAGGTCCCTACGGAAATCTACGGGACTCTACGGGCCCCTAGGGAACCCTTCAGATTTCGACGGAACCCTACCAGCCCCTCTGGAACCCTACAGAATACTCCAGGACCCGACAGCACTCTACAAGACCCTTAGCAACACAACGGAACCTCACTAAAACCCTATGGGCTCCTACAGAATACTGCAGGTGCCTACGGAACCCTACAGACCCGTACAGACACCTGCGGGCACTTACGGAACCCTGCAGGCCCCTACGGAACCCTACAGGTCCATACAGAACCCCACAGGGCCCTACGGAACTTTACCAGCCACTACGGAACTCTATGGGCCCCTACGGAACCCTGCAGAACCCTCTGGAACCTTACAGAATCCCACAGACTGCCACAGACTTCTGCGGGCACTTAAACAACCCTACAGGCCCCTAGGGAACACTGACAGCCCCTATGGAAGGAACCCTACGGGCCCCTACAGAACACTACTGGCTCCTGCGGTACTCCAGAGGCCTCTAGGGAACCTACGAAGCTCTATGGAGCCCTATGGATCCTTACGGAACAGTACGGGCCCCTTCAGACCTCTGCGGGCGCTTATGGAAACCTACAGGACCCTACAGAACTGTACGAGACTCTACAGGCCCCTAGGGAACACCACAGGCCCCTACGGAACCGTACGAGACTCTACAGGCCCTTAGGGAACACCTCAGGCCCCTACGGAACCCTACATAACCCTCTGGAAACTTATACAACCCTACAAGCTCCTACCAACACCTGCGAGCACTTACACAACCCTACAGGTCCCTACGGAAATCTACGGGACTCTATGGGCCCCTAGGGAACCCTTCAGATTTCGACGGAACCCTACGAGCCCCTCTGGAACCCTACAGAATACTCCAGGACCTGACAGCACTCTACAAGACCCTTAGCAACACAACGGAACCTCACTAAAACCCTATGGGCTCCTACAGAACACTGCAGGTGCCTACGGAAACCTACAGACCCCTACAGAATACTACCAGCCACTACAGAAAAATATGGCCCCTACGGAACTCTACGGAACCTGGCAGAAACACTGTGCGCCCCTACAGGCCCTTGCAGGCACTTGCAGAACTCTGCAGGAACCCACGGAACTTTATGGAACCCTACCAGCCCCTACGGAAGCCTAAAGACCCTTGCAGGCAGTTACGGAACGGTACAGGGCCCTAGGGAACTTTACCAGCCACTACGGAACTCTACGGGCCCCTACGGAACCCTCCAGAACCCTCCAGAACCTTACAGATTCCCATGGATTCCTACAGACTCCTGCGGGCACTTACTCAACCCTAGAGGACCCTACGGAACACTGCCAGCTCCTATGGAAGGAACCCTACGGGCCCCTACAGAACACTACTGGCTCCTGCAGTACTCCAGAGGCCTCTAGGGAACCTACGAAGCTCTACGGAACCCTATGGATCCTTACGGAGCAGTACGGGCCCCTTCAGACCTCTGCGGGCGCTTATGGAAACCTACAGGACCCTACGGAACTGTACGAGACTCTACAGGCCCCTAGGGAACACCACAGGCCCCTACGGAACCCTACACAACCCTCCGGAAACATATGGCACCCTACAAGCTCCTACCAACCCCTGCGGGCACTTACATAACCCTACAGGTCCCTACGGAAATCTACGGGACTCTACGGGCCCCTAGGGAACCCTTCAGATTTCGACGGAACCCTACCAGCCCCTCTGGAACCCTACAGAATACTCCAGGACCCGACAGCACTCTACAAGACCCTTAGCAACACAACGGAACCTCACTAAAACCCTATGGGCTCCTACAGAACACTGCAGGTGCCTACAGAACCCTACAGACCCCTACGGAACCCTACAGACACCTGCGGGCACTTACGGAACCCTGCAGGCCCCTACGGAACCCTACAGGTCCATACAGAACCCCACAGGGCCCTACGGAACTTTACCAGCCACTACGGAACTCTACAGGTCCCTACGGAACCCTGCAGAACCCTCCGGAACCTTACAGAATCCCACAGACTCCTACAGACTTCTGCGGGCACTTACACAACCCTACAGGTCCCTACGGAAATCTATGGGACTCTACGGGCCCCTAGGGAACACTATAGATTTCGATGGAACCCTATGAGGCCCTCTGGAACCCTACAGAATACTCCAGGACCCGACAGCACTCTACAAGACCCTTAGCAACACAACGGAACCTCACTAAAACCCTATGGGCTCCTACAGAATACTGCAGGTGCCTACGGAACCCTACAGACCCGTACAGACACCTACGGGCACTTACAGAACACTGCAGGCCCCTACGGAACCCTACAGGTCCATACAGAACCCCACAGGGCCCTACGGAACTTTACCAGCCACTACGGAACTCTACGGGTCCCTACGGAACCCTGCAGAACCCTCTGGAACCTTACAGAATCCCACAGACTCCTACAGACTTCTGCGGGCACTTACACAACCCTACAGGCCCCTACGGAACACTGACAGCCCCTATGGAAGGAACCCTACGGGCCCCTACAGAACACTACTGGCTCCTGCGGTACTCCACAGGCCTCTAGGGAACCTATGAAGCTCTACGGAGCCCTATGGATCCTTACGGAACAGTACGGGCCCCTTCAGACCTCTGCGGGCGCTTATGGAAACCTACAGGACCCTACAGAACTGTACGAGACTCTACAGGCCCCTAGGGAACACCACAGGCCCCTATGGAACCGTACGAGACTCTACAGGCCCTTAGGGAACACCACAGGCCCCTACGGAACCCTACACAACCCTCTGGAAACTTATGGAACCCTACAAGCTCCTACCAACCCCTGCGAGCACTTACACAACCCTACAGGTCCCTACGGAAATCTACGGGACTCTATGGGCCCCTAGGGAAGCCTACAGATTTCGACGGAACCCTACGAGCCCCTCTGGAACCCTACAGAATACTCCAGGACCCGACAGCACTCTACAAGACCCTTAGCAACACAACGGAACCTCACTAAAACCCTATGGGCTCCTACAGAACACTGTAGGTGC
Source organism: Numenius arquata (assembly GCF_964106895.1). Classification (NCBI taxonomy): domain Eukaryota; kingdom Metazoa; phylum Chordata; class Aves; order Charadriiformes; family Scolopacidae; genus Numenius; species Numenius arquata. Next base: position 87,627 of record NW_027415620.1, read on the forward strand.
CTACGGAAACCTACAGACCCCTACGGAATACTACCAGCCACTACAGAAAAATATGGCCCCTACGGAACTCTACGGAACCTGGCAGAAACACTGTGGGCCCCTACAGGCCCTTGCGGGCACTTGCAGAACTCTGCAGGAACCCACGGAACTTTATGGAACCCTACAAGCCCCTGCGGAAGCCTAAAGACCCTTGCAGGCAGTTACGGAACGGTACAGGGCCCTAGGGAACTTTACCAGCCACTACGGAACTCTACGGGCCCCTACGGAACCCTGCAGAACCCTCCAGAACCTTACAGAATCCCACGGATTCCTACAGACTCCTGCGGGCACTTACTCAACCCTAGAGGACCCTACGGAACACTACTGGCTCCTGCGGTACTCCAGAGGCCTCTAGGGAACCTACGAAGCTCTACGGAACCCTATGGATCCTTACGGAACAGTACGGGCCCCTTCAGACCTCTGCGGGCCCTTATGGAAACCTACAGGACCCTACGGAACTATACGAGACTCTACAGGCCCCTAGGGAACACCACAGGCCCCTACGGAACCCTACACAACCCTCCGGAAACATATGGCACCCTACAAGCTCCTACCAACCCCTGCGGGCACTTACACAACCCTACAGGCCCCTACGGAAATCTATGGGACTCTACGGGCCCCTAGGGAACCCTTCAGATTTCGACGGAACCCTACCAGCCCCTCTGGAACCCTACAGAATACTCCAGGACCCGACAGCACTCTACAAGACCCTTAGCAACACAACGGAACCTCACTAAAACCCTATGGGCTCCTACAGAATACTGCAGGTGCCTACGGAACCCTACAGACCCGTACAGACACCTACGGGAACTTACAGAACACTGCAGGCCCCTACGGAACCCTACAGGTCCATACAGAACCCCACAGGGCCCTACGGAACTTTACCAGCCACTACGGAACTCTACGGGTCCCTACGGAACCCTGCAGAACCCTCTGGAACCTTACAGAATCCCACAGACTCCTACAGACTTCTGCGGGCACTTAAACAACCCTACAGGCCCCTACGGAACACTGACAGCCCCTATGGAAGGAACCCTACGGGCCCCTACAGAACACTACTGGCTCCTGCGGTACTCCCTAGGCCTCTAGGGAACCTATGAAGCTCTACGGAGCCCTATGGATCTTTACGGAACAGTACGGGCCCCTTCAGACCTCTGCGGGCGCTTATGGAAACCTACAGGACCCTACAGAACTGTATGAGACTCTACAGGCCCCTAGGGAACACCACAGGCCCCTACGGAACCGTACGAGACTCTACAGGCCCTTAGGGAACACCACAGGCCCCTACGGAACCCTACACAACCCTCTGGAAACTTATGGAACCCTACAAGCTCCTACCAACCCCTGCGAGCACTTACACAACCCTACAGGTCCCTACGGAAATCTACGGGACTCTATGGGCCCCTAGGGAACCCTATAGATTTCGACGGAACCCTATGAGGCCCTCTGGAACCCTACAGAATACTCCAGGACCCGACAGCACTCTACAAGACCCTTAGCAACACAACGGAACCTCACTAAAACCCTATGGGCTCCTACAGAACACTGTAGGCGCCTACGGAAACCTACAGACCCCTACGGAATACTACCAGCCACTACAGAAAAATATGGCCCCTACGGAACTCTACGGAACCTGGCAGAAACACTGTGGGCCCCTACAGGCCCTTGCGGGCACTTGCAGAACTCTGCAGGAACCCACGGAACTTTATGGAACCCTACAAGCCCCTGCGGAAGCCTAAAGACCCTTGCAGGCAGTTACGGAACGGTACAGGGCCCTAGGGAACTTTACCAGCCACTACGAAACTCTACGGGCCCCTACGGAACCCTGCAGAACCCTCCAGAACCTTACAGAATCCCACGGATTCCTACAGACTCCTGCGGGCACTTACTCAACCCTAGAGGACCCTACGGAACACTGCCAGCTCCTATGGAAGGAACCCTACGGGCCCCTACAGAACACTACTGGCTCCTGCGGTACTCCAGAGGCCTCTAGGGAACCTACGAAGCTCTACGGAACCCTATGGATCCTTACGGAGCAGTACGGGCCCCTTCAGACCTCTGCGGGCGCTTATGGAAACCTACAGGACCCTACGGAACTGTACGAGACTCTACAGGCCCCTAGGGAACACCACAGGCCCCTACGGAACCCTACACAACCCTCCGGAAACATATGGCACCCTACAAGCTCCTACCAACCCCTGCGGGCACTTACACAACCCTACAGGCCCCTACGGAAATCTATGGGACTCTACGGGCCCCTAGGGAACCCTTCAGATTTCGACGGAACCCTACCAGCCCCTCTGGAACCCTACAGAATACTCCAGGACCCGACAGCACTCTACAAGACCCTTAGCAACACAACGGAACCTCACTAAAACCCTATGGGCTCCTACAGAACACTGCAGGTGCCTACGGAACCCTACAGACCCCTACGGAACCCTACAGACAGCTGCGGGCACTTACGGAACCCTGCAGGCCCCTACGGAACCCTACAGGTCCATACAGAACCCCACAGGGCCCTACGGAACTTTACCAGCCACTACGGAACTCTACAGGTCCCTACGGAACCCTGCAGAAACCTCCGGAACCTTACAGAATCCCACAGACTCCTACAGACTTCTGCGGGCACTTACACAACCCTACAGGCCCCTACGGAACACTGCCAGCCCCTATGGAAGGAACCCTACGGGCCCCTACAGAACACTACTGGCTCCTGCGGTACTCCACAGGCCTCTAGGGAACCTACGAAGCTCTACGGAGCCCTATGGATCTTTACGGAACAGTACGGGCCCCTTCAGACCTCTGCGGGCGCTTATGGAAACCTACAGGACCCTACAGAACTGTATGAGACTCTACAGGCCCCTAGGGAACACCACAGGACCCTACGGAACCGTACGAGACTCTACAGGCCCTTAGGGAACACCACAGGCCCCTACGGAACCCTACACAACCCTCTGGAAACTTATGGAACCCTACAAGCTCCTACCAACCCCTGCGAGCACTTACACAACCCTACAGGTCCCTACGGAAATCTACGGGACTCTATGGGCCCCTAGGGAAGCCTACAGATTTCGACGGAACCCTACCAGCCCCTCTGGAACCCTACAGAATACTCCAGGACCCGACAGCACTCTACAAGACCCTTAGCAACACAACGGAACCTCACTAAAACCCTATGGGCTCCTACAGAACACTGTAGGTGCCTACGGAAACCTACAGACCCCTACAGAATACTACCAGCCACTACAGAAAAATATGGCCCCTACGGAACTCTACGGAACCTGGCAGAAACACTGTGGGCCCCTACAGGCCCTTGCGGGCACTTGCAGAACTCTGCAGGAACCCACGGAACTTTATGGAACCCTACCAGCCCCTACGGAAGCCTAAAGACCCTTGCAGGCAGTTACGGAACGGTACAGGGCCCTAGGGAACTTTACCAGCCACTACGGAACTCTACGGGCCCCTACGGAACCCTGCAGAACCCTCCAGAACCTTACAGAATCCCACGGATTCCTACAGACTCCTGCGGGCACTTACTCAACCCTAGAGGACCCTACGGAACACTACTGGCTCCTGCGGTACTCCAGAGGCCTCTAGGGAACCTACGAAGCTCTACGGAACCCTATGGATCCTTACGGAACAGTACGGGCCCCTTCAGACCTCTGCGGGCCCTTATGGAAACCTACAGGACCCTACGGAACTATACGAGACTCTACAGGCCCCTAGGGAACACCACAGGCCCCTACGGAACCCTACACAACCCTCCGGAAACATATGGCACCCTACAAGCTCCTACCAACCCCTGCGGGCACTTACACAACCCTACAGGCCCCTACGGAAATCTATGGGACTCTACGGGCCCCTAGGGAACCCTTCAGATTTCGACGGAACCCTACCAGCCCCTCTGGAACCCTACAGAATACTCCAGGACCCGACAGCACTCTACAAGACCCTTAGCAACACAACGGAACCTCACTAAAACCCTATGGGCTCCTACAGAATACTGCAGGTGCCTACGGAACCCTACAGACCCGTACAGACACCTACGGGCACTTACAGAACACTGCAGGCCCCTACGGAACCCTACAGGTCCATACAGAACCCCACAGGGCCCTACGGAACTTTACCAGCCACTACGGAACTCTACGGGTCCCTACGGAACCCTGCAGAACCCTCTGGAACCTTACAGAATCCCACAGACTCCTACAGACTTCTGCGGGCACTTAAACAACCCTACAGGCCCCTACGGAACACTGCCAGCCCCTATGGAAGGAACCCTACGGGCCCCTACAGAACACTACTGGCTCCTGCGGTACTCCACAGGCCTCTAGGGAACCTACGAAGCTCTACGGAGCCCTATGGATCCTTACGGAACAGTACGGGCCCCTTCAGAACTCTGCGGGCGCTTATGGAAACCTACAGGACCCTACAGAACTGTACGAGACTCTACAGGCCCCTAGGGAACACCACAGGCCCCTACGGAACCGTACGAGACTCTACAGGCCCCTAGGGAACACCACAGGCCCCTACGGAACCCTACACAACCCTCCGGAAACTTATGGAACCCTACAAGCTCCTACCAACCCCTGCGAGCACTTACACAACCCTACAGGTCCCTACGGAAATCTACGGGACTCTATGGGCCCCTAGGGAAGCCTACAGATTTCGACGGAACCCTACCAGCCCCTCTGGAACCCTACAGAATACTCCAGGACCCGACAGCACTCTACAAGACCCTTAGCAACACAACGGAACCTCACTAAAACCCTATGGGCTCCTACAGAACACTGTAGGTGCCTACGGAAACCTACAGACCCCTACGGAATACTACCAGCCACTACAGAAAAATATGGCCCCTACGGAACTCTACGGAACCTGGCAGAAACACTGTGGGCCCCTACAGGCCCTTGCGGGCACTTGCAGAACTCTGCAGGAACCCACGGAACTTTATGGAACCCTACCAGCCCCTACGGAAGCCTAAAGACCCTTGCAGGCAGTTACGGAACGGTACAGGGCCCTAGGGAACTTTACCAGCCACTACGGAACTCTACGGGCCCCTACGGAACCCTGCAGAACCCTCCAGAGCCTTACAGAATCCCACGGATTCCTACAGACTCCTGTGGGCACTTACTCAACCCTAGAGGACCCTATGGAACACTACTGACTCCTGCGGTATTCCAGAGGCCTCTAGGGAACCTACTAAGCTCTACGGAACCCTATGGATCCTTACGGAACAGTACGGGCCCCTTCAGACCTCTGCGGGCGCTTATGGAAACCTACAGGACCCTACGGAACCGTACGAGACTCTACAGGCCCCTAGGGAACACCACAGGCCCCTACGGAACCCTACACAACCCTCCGGAAACATATGGCACCCTACAAGCTCCTACCAACCCCTGCGGGCACTTACACAACCCTACAGGTCCCTACGGAAATCTACGGGACTCTACGGGCCCCTAGGGAACCCTTCAGATTTCGACGGAACCCTACCAGCCCCTCTGGAACCCTACAGAATACTCCAGGACCCGACAGCACTCTACAAGACCCTTAGCAACACAACGGAACCTCACTAAAACCCTATGGGCTCCTACAGAACACTGCAGGTGCCTACAGAACCCTACAGACCCCTACGGAACCCTAGAGACACCTGCGGGCACTTACGGAACCCTGCAGGCCCCTACGGAACCCTACAGGTCCATACAGAACCCCACAGGGCCCTACGGAACTTTACCAGCCACTACGGAACTCTACAGGTCCCTACGGAACCCTGCAGAACCCTCCGGAACCTTACAGAATCCCACAGACTCCTACAGACTTCTGCGGGCACTTACACAACCCTACAGGTCCCTACGGAAATCTATGGGACTCTACGGGCCCCTAGGGAACACTATAGATTTCGATGGAACCCTATGAGGCCCTCTGGAACCCTACAGAATACTCCAGGACCCGACAGCACTCTACAAGACCCTTAGCAACACAACGGAACCTCACTAAAACCCTATGGGCTCCTACAGAATACTGCAGGTGCCTACGGAACCCTACAGACCCGTACAGACACCTACGGGCACTTACAGAACACTGCAGGCCCCTACGGAACCCTACAGGTCCATACAGAACCCCACAGGGCCCTACGGAACTTTACCAGCCACTACGGAACTCTACGGGTCCCTACGGAACCCTGCAGAACCCTCTGGAACCTTACAGAATCCCACAGACTCCTACAGACTTCTGCGGGCACTTACACAACCCTACAGGCCCCTACGGAACACTGACAGCCCCTATGGAAGGAACCCTACGGGCCCCTACAGAACACTACTGGCTCCTGCGGTACTCCACAGGCCTCTAGGGAACCTATGAAGCTCTACGGAGCCCTATGGATCCTTACGGAACAGTACGGGCCCCTTCAGACCTCTGCGGGCGCTTATGGAAACCTACAGGACCCTACAGAACTGTACGAGACTCTACAGGCCCCTAGGGAACACCACAGGCCCCTATGGAACCGTACGAGACTCTACAGGCCCTTAGGGAACACCACAGGCCCCTACGGAACCCTACACAACCCTCTGGAAACTTATGGAACCCTACAAGCTCCTACCAACCCCTGCGAGCACTTACACAACCCTACAGGTCCCTACGGAAATCTACGGGACTCTATGGGCCCCTAGGGAAGCCTACAGATTTCGACGGAACCCTACGAGCCCCTCTGGAACCCTACAGAATACTCCAGGACCCGACAGCACTCTACAAGACCCTTAGCAACACAACGGAACCTCACTAAAACCCTATGGGCTCCTACAGAACACTGTAGGTGCCTACGGAAACCTACAGACCCCTACGGAATACTACCAGCCACTACAGAAAAATATGGCCCCTACGGAACTCTACGGAACCTGGCAGAAACACTGTGGGCCCCTACAGGCCCTTGCGGGCACTTGCAGAACTCTGCAGGAACCCACGGAACTTTATGGAACCCTACAAGCCCCTGCGGAAGCCTAAAGACCCTTGCAGGCAGTTACGGAACGGTACAGGGCCCTAGGGAACTTTACCAGCCACTACGGAACTCTACGGGCCCCTACGGAACCCTGCAGAACCCTCCAGAACCTTACAGAATCCCACGGATTCCTACAGACTCCTGCGGGCACTTACTCAACCCTAGAGGACCCTACGGAACACTACTGGCTCCTGCGGTACTCCAGAGGCCTCTAGGGAACCTACGAAGCTCTACGGAACCCTATGGATCCTTACGGAGCAGTACGGGCCCCTTCAGACCTCTGCGGGCGCTTATGGAAACCTACAGGACCCTACGGAACTGTACGAGACTCTACAGGCCCCTAGGGAACACCACAGGCCCCTACGGAACCCTACACAACCCTCCGGAAACATATGGCACCCTACAAGCTCCTACCAACCCCTGCGGGCACTTACACAACCCTACAGGCCCCTACGGAAATCTATGGGACTCTACGGGCCCCTAGGGAACCCTTCAGATTTCGACGGAACCCTACCAGCCCCTCTGGAACCCTACAGAATACTCCAGGACCCGACAGCACTCTACAAGACCCTTAGCAACACAACGGAACCTCACTAAAACCCTATGGGCTCCTACAGAACACTGCAGGTGCCTACGGAACCCTACAGACCCCTACGGAACCCTACAGACAGCTGCGGGCACTTACGGAACCCTGCAGGCCCCTACGGAACCCTACAGGTCCATACAGAACCCCACAGGGCCCTACGGAACTTTACCAGCCACTACGGAACTCTACAGGTCCCTACGGAACCCTGCAGAAACCTCCGGAACCTTACAGAATCCCACAGACTCCTACAGACTTCTGCGGGCACTTACACAACCCTACAGGCCCCTACGGAACACTGCCAGCCCCTATGGAAGGAACCCTACGGGCCCCTACAGAACACTACTGGCTCCTGCGGTACTCCACAGGCCTCTAGGGAACCTACGAAGCTCTACGGAGCCCTATGGATCCTTACGGAACAGTACGGGCCCCTTCAGACCTCTGCGGGCGCTTATGGAAACCTACAGGACCCTACAGAACTGTATGAGACTCTACAGGCCCCTAGGGAACACCACAGGACCCTACGGAACCGTACGAGACTCTACAGGCCCTTAGGGAACACCACAGGCCCCTACGGAACCCTACACAACCCTCTGGAAACTTATGGAACCCTACAAGCTCCTACCAACCCCTGCGAGCACTTACACAACCCTACAGGTCCCTACGGAAATCTACGGGACTCTATGGGCCCCTAGGGAAGCCTACAGATTTCGACGGAACCCTACCAGCCCCTCTGGAACCCTACAGAATACTCCAGGACCCGACAGCACTCTACAAGACCCTTAGCAACACAACGGAACCTCACTAAAACCCTATGGGCTCCTACAGAACACTGCAGGTGCCTACGGAAACCTACAGACCCCTACAGAATACTACCAGCCACTACAGAAAAATATGGCCCCTACGGAACTCTACGGAACCTGGCAGAAACACTGTGGGCCCCTACAGGCCCTTGCGGGCACTTGCAGAACTCTGCAGGAACCCACGGAACTTTATGGAACCCTACCAGCCCCTACGGAAGCCTAAAGACCCTTGCAGGCAGTTACGGAACGGTACAGGGCCCTAGGGAACTTTACCAGCCACTACGGAACTCTACGGGCCCCTACGGAACCCTGCAGAACCCTCCAGAACCTTACAGAATCCCACGGATTCCTACAGACTCCTGCGGGCACTTACTCAACCCTAGAGGACCCTACGGAACACTACTGGCTCCTGCGGTACTCCAGAGGCCTCTAGGGAACCTACGAAGCTCTACGGAACCCTATGGATCCTTACGGAACAGTACGGGCCCCTTCAGACCTCTGCGGGCCCTTATGGAAACCTACAGGACCCTACGGAACTATACGAGACTCTACAGGCCCCTAGGGAACACCACAGGCCCCTACGGAACCCTACACAACCCTCCGGAAACATATGGCACCCTACAAGCTCCTACCAACCCCTGCGGGCACTTACACAACCCTACAGGCCCCTACGGAAATCTATGGGACTCTACGGGCCCCTAGGGAACCCTTCAGATTTCGACGGAACCCTACCAGCCCCTCTGGAACCCTACAGAATACTCCAGGACCCGACAGCACTCTACAAGACCCTTAGCAACACAACGGAACCTCACTAAAACCCTATGGGCTCCTACAGAATACTGCAGGTGCCTACGGAACCCTACAGACCCGTACAGACACCTACGGGCACTTACAGAACACTGCAGGCCCCTACGGAACCCTACAGGTCCATACAGAACCCCACAGGGCCCTACGGAACTTTACCAGCCACTACGGAACTCTACGGGTCCCTACGGAACCCTGCAGAACCCTCTGGAACCTTACAGAATCCCACAGACTCCTACAGACTTCTGCGGGCACTTAAACAACCCTACAGGCCCCTACGGAACACTGCCAGCCCCTATGGAAGGAACCCTACGGGCCCCTACAGAACACTACTGGCTCCTGCGGTACTCCACAGGCCTCTAGGGAACCTACGAAGCTCTACGGAGCCCTATGGATCCTTACGGAACAGTACGGGCCCCTTCAGAACTCTGCGGGCGCTTATGGAAACCTACAGGACCCTACAGAACTGTACGAGACTCTACAGGCCCCTAGGGAACACCACAGGCCCCTACGGAACCGTACGAGACTCTACAGGCCCCTAGGGAACACCACAGGCCCCTACGGAACCCTACACAACCCTCTGGAAACTTATGGAACCCTACAAGCTCCTACCAACCCCTGCGAGCACTTACACAACCCTACAGGTCCCTACGGAAATCTACGGGACTCTATGGGCCCCTAGGGAAGCCTACAGATTTCGACGGAACCCTACCAGCCCCTCTGGAACCCTACAGAATACTCCAGGACCCGACAGCACTCTACAAGACCCTTAGCAACACAATGGAACCTCACTAAAACCCTATGGGCTCCTACAGAACACTGTAGGTGCCTACGGAAACCTACAGACCCCTACGGAATACTACCAGCCACTACAGAAAAATATGGCCCCTACGGAACTCTACGGAACCTGGCAGAAACACTGTGGGCCCCTACAGGCCCTTGCGGGCACTTGCAGAACTCTGCAGGAACCCACGGAACTTTATGGAACCCTACCAGCCCCTACGGAAGCCTAAAGACCCTTGCAGGCAGTTACGGAACGGTACAGGGCCCTAGGGAACTTTACCAGCCACTACGGAACTCTACGGGCCCCTACGGAACCCTGCAGAACCCTCCAGAACCTTACAGAATCCCACGGATTCCTACAGACTCCTGCGGGCACTTACTCAACCCTAGAGGACCCTATGGAACACTACTGACTCCTGCGGTATTCCAGAGGCCTCTAGGGAACCTACTAAGCTCTACGGAACCCTATGGATCCTTACGGAACAGTACGGGCCCCTTCAGACCTCTGCGGGCGCTTATGGAAACCTACAGGACCCTACGGAACCGTACGAGACTCTACAGGCCCCTAGGGAACACCACAGGCCCCTACGGAACCCTACACAACCCTCCGGAAACATATGGCACCCTACAAGCTCCTACCAACCCCTGCGGGCACTTACATAACCCTACAGGTCCCTACGGAAATCTACGGGACTCTACGGGCCCCTAGGGAACCCTTCAGATTTCGACGGAACCCTACCAGCCCCTCTGGAACCCTACAGAATACTCCAGGACCCGACAGCACTCTACAAGACCCTTAGCAACACAACGGAACCTCACTAAAACCCTATGGGCTCCTACAGAACACTGCAGGTGCCTACAGAACCCTACAGACCCCTACGGAACCCTACAGACACCTGCGGGCACTTACGGAACCCTGCAGGCCCCTACGGAACCCTACAGGTCCATACAGAACCCCACAGGGCCCTACGGAACTTTACCAGCCACTACGGAACTCTACAGGTCCCTACGGAACCCTGCAGAACCCTCCGGAACCTTACAGAATCCCACAGACTCCTACAGACTTCTGCGGGCACTTACACAACCCTACAGGTCCCTACGGAAATCTATGGGACTCTACGGGCCCCTAGGGAACACTATAGATTTCGATGGAACCCTATGAGGCCCTCTGGAACCCTACAGAATACTCCAGGACCCGACAGCACTCTACAAGACCCTTAGCAACACAACGGAACCTCACTAAAACCCTATGGGCTCCTACAGAATACTGCAGGTGCCTACGGAACCCTACAGACCCGTACAGACACCTACGGGCACTTACAGAACACTGCAGGCCCCTACGGAACCCTACAGGTCCATACAGAACCCCACAGGGCCCTACGGAACTTTACCAGCCACTACGGAACTCTACGGGTCCCTACGGAACCCTGCAGAACCCTCTGGAACCTTACAGAATCCCACAGACTCCTACAGACTTCTGCGGGCACTTACACAACCCTACAGGCCCCTACGGAACACTGACAGCCCCTATGGAAGGAACCCTACGGGCCCCTACAGAACACTACTGGCTCCTGCGGTACTCCACAGGCCTCTAGGGAACCTATGAAGCTCTACGGAGCCCTATGGATCCTTACGGAACAGTACGGGCCCCTTCAGACCTCTGCGGGCGCTTATGGAAACCTACAGGACCCTACAGAACTGTACGAGACTCTACAGGCCCCTAGGGAACACCACAGGCCCCTATGGAACCGTACGAGACTCTACAGGCCCTTAGGGAACACCACAGGCCCCTACGGAACCCTACACAACCCTCTGGAAACTTATGGAACCCTACAAGCTCCTACCAACCCCTGCGAGCACTTACACAACCCTACAGGTCCCTACGGAAATCTACGGGACTCTATGGGCCCCTAGGGAAGCCTACAGATTTCGACGGAACCCTACGAGCCCCTCTGGAACCCTACAGAATACTCCAGGACCCGACAGCACTCTACAAGACCCTTAGCAACACAACGGAACCTCACTAAAACCCTATGGGCTCCTACAGAACACTGTAGGTGCCTACGGAAACCTACAGACCCCTACGGAATACTACCAGCCACTACAGAAAAATATGGCCCCTACGGAACTCTACGGAACCTGGCAGAAACACTGTGGGCCCCTACAGGCCCTTGCGGGCACTTGCAGAACTCTGCAGGAACCCACGGAACTTTATGGAACCCTACAAGCCCCTGCGGAAGCCTAAAGACCCTTGCAGGCAGTTACGGAACGGTACAGGGCCCTAGGGAACTTTACCAGCCACTACGGAACTCTACGGGCCCCTACGGAACCCTGCAGAACCCTCCAGAACCTTACAGAATCCCACGGATTCCTACAGACTCCTGCGGGCACTTACTCAACCCTAGAGGACCCTACGGAACACTACTGGCTCCTGCGGTACTCCAGAGGCCTCTAGGGAACCTACGAAGCTCTACGGAACCCTATGGATCCTTACGGAACAGTACGGGCCCCTTCAGACCTCTGCGGGCGCTTATGGAAACCTACAGGACCCTACGGAACTATACGAGACTCTACAGGCCCCTAGGGAACACCACAGGCCCCTACGGAACCCTACACAACCCTCCGGAAACATATGGCACCCTACAAGCTCCTACCAACCCCTGCGGGCACTTACACAACCCTACAGGCCCCTACGGAAATCTATGGGACTCTACGGGCCCCTAGGGAACCCTTCAGATTTCGACGGAACCCTACCAGCCCCTCTGGAACCCTACAGAATACTCCAGGACCCGACAGCACTCTACAAGACCCTTAGCAACACAACGGAACCTCACTAAAACCCTATGGGCTCCTACAGAATACTGCAGGTGCCTACGGAACCCTACAGACCCGTACAGACACCTACGGGAACTTACAGAACACTGCAGGCCCCTACGGAACCCTACAGGTCCATACAGAACCCCACAGGGCCCTACGGAACTTTACCAGCCACTACGGAACTCTACGGGTCCCTACGGAACCCTGCAGAACCCTCTGGAACCTTACAGAATCCCACAGACTCCTACAGACTTCTGCGGGCACTTAAACAACCCTACAGGCCCCTACGGAACACTGACAGCCCCTATGGAAGGAACCCTACGGGCCCCTACAGAACACTACTGGCTCCTGCGGTACTCCCTTGGCCTCTAGGGAACCTATGAAGCTCTACGGAGCCCTATGGATCTTTACGGAACAGTACGGGCCCCTTCAGACCTCTGCGGGCGCTTATGGAAACCTACAGGACCCTACAGAACTGTATGAGACTCTACAGGCCCCTAGGAAACACCACAGGCCCCTACGGAACCGTACGAGACTCTACAGGCCCTTAGGGAACACCACAGGCCCCTACGGAACCCTACACAACCCTCTGGAAACTTATGGAACCCTACAAGCTCCTACCAACCCCTGCGAGCACTTACACAACCCTACAGGTCCCTACGGAAATCTACGGGACTCTATGGGCCCCTAGGGAAGCCTACAGATTTCGACGGAACCCTACCAGCCCCTCTGGAACCCTACAGAATACTCCAGGACCCGACAGCACTCTACAAGACCCTTAGCAACACAACGGAACCTCACTAAAACCCTATGGGCTCCTACAGAACACTGTAGGTGCCTACGGAAACCTACAGACCCCTACGGAATACTACCAGCCACTACAGAAAAATATGGCCCCTACGGAACTCTACGGAACCTGGCAGAAACACTGTGGGCCCCTACAGGCCCTTGCGGGCACTTGCAGAACTCTGCAGGAACCCACGGAACTTTATGGAACCCTACAAGCCCCTGCGGAAGCCTAAAGACCCTTGCAGGCAGTTACGGAACGGTACAGGGCCCTAGGGAACTTTACCAGCCACTACGAAACTCTACGGGCCCCTACGGAACCCTGCAGAACCCTCCAGAACCTTACAGAATCCCACGGATTCCTACAGACTCCTGCGGGCACTTACTCAACCCTAGAGGACCCTACGGAACACTGCCAGCTCCTATGGAAGGAACCCTACGGGCCCCTACAGAACACTACTGGCTCCTGCGGTACTCCAGAGGCCTCTAGGGAACCTACGAAGCTCTACGGAACCCTATGGATCCTTACGGAGCAGTACGGGCCCCTTCAGACCTCTGCGGGCCCTTATGGAAACCTACAGGACCCTACGGAACTGTACGAGACTCTACAGGCCCCTAGGGAACACCACAGGCCCCTACGGAACCCTACACAACCCTCCGGAAACATATGGCACCCTACAAGCTCCTACCAACCCCTGCGGGCACTTACACAACCCTACAGGCCCCTACGGAAATCTATGGGACTCTACGGGCCCCTAGGGAACCCTTCAGATTTCGACGGAACCCTACCAGCCCCTCTGGAACCCTACAGAATACTCCAGGACCCGACAGCACTCTACAAGACCCTTAGCAACACAACGGAACCTCACTAAAACCCTATGGGCTCCTACAGAACACTGCAGGTGCCTACGGAACCCTACAGACCCCTACGGAACCCTACAGACAGCTGCGGGCACTTACGGAACCCTGCAGGCCCCTACGGAACCCTACAGGTCCATACAGAACCCCACAGGGCCCTACGGAACTTTACCAGCCACTACGGAACTCTACAGGTCCCTACGGAACCCTGCAGAAACCTCCGGAACCTTACAGAATCCCACAGACTCCTACAGACTTCTGCGGGCACTTACACAACCCTACAGGCCCCTACGGAAATCAATGGGACTCTACGGGCCCCTAGGGAACCCTATAGATTTCGATGGAACCCTATGAGGCCCTCTGGAACCCTACAGAATACTCCAGGACCCGACAGCACTCTACAAGACCCTTAGCAACACAACGGAACCTCACTAAAACCCTATGGGCTCCTACAGAATACTGCAGGTGCCTACGGAACCCTACAGACCCGTACAGACACCTACGGGAACTTACAGAACACTGCAGGCCCCTACGGAACCCTACAGGTCCATACAGAACCCCACACGGCCCTACGGAACTTTACCAGCCACTACGGAACTCTACGGGCCCCTACGGAACCCTGCAGAACCCTCTGGAACCTTACAGAATCCCACAGACTCCTACAGACTTCTGCGGGCACTTAAACAACCCTACAGGCCCCTACGGAACACTGCCAGCCCCTATGGAAGGAACCCTACGGGCCCCTACAGAACACTACTGGCTCCTGCGGTACTCCACAGGCCTCTAGGGAACCTACGAAGCTCTACGGAGCCCTATGGATCCTTACGGAACAGTACGGGCCCCTTCAGACCTCTGCGGGCGCTTATGGAAACCTACAGGACCCTACAGAACTGTATGAGACTCTACAGGCCCCTAGGGAACACCACAGGACCCTACGGAACCGTACGAGACTCTACAGGCCCTTAGGGAACACCACAGGCCCCTACGGAACCCTACACAACCCTCTGGAAACTTATGGAACCCTACAAGCTCCTACCAACCCCTGCGAGCACTTACACAACCCTACAGGTCCCTACGGAAATCTACGGGACTCTATGGGCCCCTAGGGAAGCCTACAGATTTCGACGGAACCCTACCAGCCCCTCTGGAACCCTACAGAATACTCCAGGACCCGACAGCACTCTACAAGACCCTTAGCAACACAACGGAACCTCACTAAAACCCTATGGGCTCCTACAGAACACTGTAGGTGCCTACGGAACCCTACAGACCCCTACAGAATACTACCAGCCACTACAGAAAAATATGGCCCCTACGGAACTCTACGGAACCTGGCAGAAACACTGTGGGCCCCTACAGGCCCTTGCGGGCACTTGCAGAACTCTGCAGGAACCCACGGAACTTTATGGAACCCTACCAGCCCCTACGGAAGCCTAAAGACCCTTGCAGGCAGTTACGGAACGGTACAGGGCCCTAGGGAACTTTACCAGCCACTACGGAACTCTACGGGCCCCTACGGAACCCTGCAGAACCCTCCAGAACCTTACAGAATCCCACGGATTCCTACAGACTCCTGCGGGCACTTACTCAACCCTAGAGGACCCTACGGAACACTACTGGCTCCTGCGGTACTCCAGAGGCCTCTAGGGAACCTACGAAGCTCTACGGAACCCTATGGATCCTTACGGAACAGTACGGGCCCCTTCAGACCTCTGCGGGCCCTTATGGAAACCTACAGGACCCTACGGAACTATACGAGACTCTACAGGCCCCTAGGGAACACCACAGGCCCCTACGGAACCCTACACAACCCTCCGGAAACATATGGCACCCTACAAGCTCCTACCAACCCCTGCGGGCACTTACACAACCCTACAGGCCCCTACGGAAATCTATGGGACTCTACGGGCCCCTAGGGAACCCTTCAGATTTCGACGGAACCCTACCAGCCCCTCTGGAACCCTACAGAATACTCCAGGACCCGACAGCACTCTACAAGACCCTTAGCAACACAACGGAACCTCACTAAAACCCTATGGGCTCCTACAGAATACTGCAGGTGCCTACGGAACCCTACAGACCCGTACAGACACCTACGGGCACTTACAGAACACTGCAGGCCCCTACGGAACCCTACAGGTCCATACAGAACCCCACAGGGCCCTACGGAACTTTACCAGCCACTACGGAACTCTACGGGTCCCTACGGAACCCTGCAGAACCCTCTGGAACCTTACAGAATCCCACAGACTCCTACAGACTTCTGCGGGCACTTAAACAACCCTACAGGCCCCTACGGAACACTGCCAGCCCCTATGGAAGGAACCCTACGGGCCCCTACAGAACACTACTGGCTCCTGCGGTACTCCACAGGCCTCTAGGGAACCTACGAAGCTCTACGGAGCCCTATGGATCCTTACGGAACAGTACGGGCCCCTTCAGACCTCTGCGGGCGCTTATGGAAACCTACAGGACCCTACAGAACTGTACGAGACTCTACAGGCCCCTAGGGAACACCACAGGCCCCTACGGAACCGTACGAGACTCTACAGGCCCCTAGGGAACACCACAGGCCCCTACGGAACCCTACACAACCCTCTGGAAACTTATGGAACCCTACAAGCTCCTACCAACCCCTGCGAGCACTTACACAACCCTACAGGTCCCTACGGAAATCTACGGGACTCTATGGGCCCCTAGGGAAGCCTACAGATTTCGACGGAACCCTACCAGCCCCTCTGGAACCCTACAGAATACTCCAGGACCCGACAGCACTCTACAAGACCCTTAGCAACACAACGGAACCTCACTAAAACCCTATGGGCTCCTACAGAACACTGTAGGTGCCTACGGAAACCTACAGACCCCTACGGAATACTACCAGCCACTACAGAAAAATATGGCCCCTACGGAACTCTACGGAACCTGGCAGAAACACTGTGGGCCCCTACAGGCCCTTGCGGGCACTTGCAGAACTCTGCAGGAACCCACGGAACTTTATGGAACCCTACCAGCCCCTACGGAAGCCTAAAGACCCTTGCAGGCAGTTACGGAACGGTACAGGGCCCTAGGGAACTTTACCAGCCACTACGGAACTCTACGGGCCCCTACGGAACCCTGCAGAACCCTCCAGAACCTTACAGAATCCCACGGATTCCTACAGACTCCTGCGGGCACTTACTCAACCCTAGAGGACCCTACGGAACACTACTGGCTCCTGCGGTACTCCAGAGGCCTCTAGGGAACCTACGAAGCTCTACGGAACCCTATGGATCCTTACGGAACAGTACGGGCCCCTTCAGACCTCTGCGGGCCCTTATGGAAACCTACAGGACCCTACGGAACCTTACGAGACTCTACAGGCCCCTAGGGAACACCACAGGCCCCTACGGAACCCTACACAACCCTCCGGAAACATATGGCACCCTACAAGCTCCTACCAACCCCTGCGGGCACTTACACAACCCTACAGGCCCCTACGGAAATCTATGGGACTCTACGGGCCCCTAGGGAACCCTTCAGATTTCGACGGAACCCTACCAGCCCCTCTGGAACCCTACAGAATACTCCAGGACCCGACAGCGCTCCAAAAGACCCTTAGCAACACAACGGAACCTCACTAAAACCCTATGGGCTCCTACAGAACACTGTAGGTGCCTACGGAAACCTACAGACCCCTACGGAATACTACCAGCCACTACAGAAAAATATGGCCCCTACGGAACTCTACGGAACCTGGCAGAAACACTGTGGGCCCCTACAGGCCCTTGCGGGCACTTGCAGAACTCTGCAGGAACCCACGGAACTTTATGGAACCCTACCAGCCCCTACGGAAGCCTAAAGATCCTTGCAGGCAGTTACGGAACGGTACAGGGCCCTAGGGAACTTTACCAGCCACTATGGAACTCTACGGGCCCCTACAGAACCCTCCAGAACCCTCCAGAACCTTACAGAATCCCACGGATTCCTACAGACTCCTGCAGGCACTTACTCAACCCTAGAGGACCCTACGGAACACTGCCAGCTCCTATGGAAGGAACCCTACGGGCCCCTACAGAACACTACTGGCTCCTGCGGTACTCCAGAGGCCTCTAGGGAACCTACGAAGCTCTACGGAACCCTATGGATCCCTACGGAGCAGTACGGGCCCCTTCAGACCTCTGCGGGCCCTTATGGAAACCTACAGGACCCTACGGAACTGTACGAGACTCTACAGGCCCCTAGGGAACACCACAGGCCCCTACGGAACCCTACACAACCCTCCGGAAACATATGGCACCCTACAAGCTCCTACCAACCCCTGCGGGCACTTACACAACCCTACAGGCCCCTACGGAAATCTATGGGACTCTACGGGCCCCTAGGGAACCCTTCAGATTTCGACGGAACCCTACCAGCCCCTCTGGAACCCTACAGAATACTCCAGGACCCGACAGCACTCTACAAGACCCTTAGCAACACAACGGAACCTCACTAAAACCCTATGGGCTCCTACAGAATACTGCAGGTGCCTACGGAACCCTACAGACCCGTACAGACACCTACGGGCACTTACAGAACACTGCAGGCCCCTATGGAACCCTACAGGTCCATACAGAACCCCACAGGGCCCTACGGAACTTTACCAGCCACTATGGAACTCTATGGGCCCCTACGGAACCCTGCAGAACCCTCCAGAACCTTACAGAATCCCACGGATTCCTACAGACTCCTGCGGGCACTTACTCAACCCTAGAGGACCCTACGGAACACTACTGGCTCCTGCGGTACTCCAGTGGCCTCTAGGGAACCTACGAAGCTCTACGGAACCCTATGGATCCTTACGGAACAGTACGGGCCCCTTCAGACCTCTGCGGGCGCTTATGGAAACCTACAGGACCCTACGGAACTGTACGAGACTCTACAGGCCCCTAGGGAACACCACAGGCCCCTACGGAACCCTACACAACCCTCCGGAAACATATGGCACCCTACAAGCTCCTACCAACCCCTGCGGGCACTTACATAACCCTACAGGTCCCTACGGAAATCTACGGGACTCTACGGGCCCCTAGGGAACCCTTCAGATTTCGACGGAACCCTACCAGCCCCTCTGGAACCCTACAGAATACTCCAGGACCCGACAGCACTCTACAAGACCCTTAGCAACACAACGGAACCTCACTAAAACCCTATGGGCTCCTACAGAATACTGCAGGTGCCTACGGAACCCTACAGACCCGTACAGACACCTGCGGGCACTTACGGAACCCTGCAGGCCCCTACGGAACCCTACAGGTCCATACAGAACCCCACAGGGCCCTACGGAACTTTACCAGCCACTACGGAACTCTATGGGCCCCTACGGAACCCTGCAGAACCCTCTGGAACCTTACAGAATCCCACAGACTGCCACAGACTTCTGCGGGCACTTAAACAACCCTACAGGCCCCTAGGGAACACTGACAGCCCCTATGGAAGGAACCCTACGGGCCCCTACAGAACACTACTGGCTCCTGCGGTACTCCAGAGGCCTCTAGGGAACCTACGAAGCTCTATGGAGCCCTATGGATCCTTACGGAACAGTACGGGCCCCTTCAGACCTCTGCGGGCGCTTATGGAAACCTACAGGACCCTACAGAACTGTACGAGACTCTACAGGCCCCTAGGGAACACCACAGGCCCCTACGGAACCGTACGAGACTCTACAGGCCCTTAGGGAACACCTCAGGCCCCCACGGAACCCTACATAACCCTCTGGAAACTTATACAACCCTACAAGCTCCTACCAACACCTGCGAGCACTTACACAACCCTACAGGTCCCTACGGAAATCTACGGGACTCTATGGGCCCCTAGGGAACCCTTCAGATTTCGACGGAACCCTACGAGCCCCTCTGGAACCCTACAGAATACTCCAGGACCCGACAGCACTCTACAAGACCCTTAGCAACACAACGGAACCTCACTAAAACCCTATGGGCTCCTACAGAACACTGCAGGTGCCTACGGAAACCTACAGACCCCTACAGAATACTACCAGCCACTACAGAAAAATATGGCCCCTACGGAACTCTACGGAACCTGGCAGAAACACTGTGCACCCCTACAGGCCCTTGCAGGCACTTGCAGAACTCTGCAGGAACCCACGGAACTTTATGGAACCCTACCAGCCCCTACGGAAGCCTAAAGACCCTTGCAGGCAGTTACGGAACGGTACAGGGCCCTAGGGAACTTTACCAGCCACTACGGAACTCTACGGGCCCCTACGGAACCCTCCAGAACCCTCCAGAACCTTACAGATTCCCACGGATTCCTACAGACTCCTGCGGGCACTTACTCAACCCTAGAGGACCCTACGGAACACTGCCAGCTCCTATGGAAGGAACCCTACGGGCCCCTACAGAACACTACTGGCTCCTGCAGTACTCCAGAGGCCTCTAGGGAACCTACGAAGCTCTACGGAACCCTATGGATCCTTACGGAGCAGTACGGGCCCCTTCAGACCTCTGCGGGCGCTTATGGAAACCTACAGGACCCTACGGAACTGTACGAGACTCTACAGGCCCCTAGGGAACACCACAGGCCCCTACGGAACCCTACACAACCCTCCGGAAACATATGGCACCCTACAAGCTCCTACCAACCCCTGCGGGCACTTACATAACCCTACAGGCCCCTACGGAAATCTACGGGACTCTACGGGCCCCTAGGGAACCCTTCAGATTTCGACGGAACCCTACAAGGCCCTCTGGAACCCTACAGAATACTCCAGGACCCGACAGCACTCTACAAGACCCTTAGCAACACAACGGAACCTCACTAAAACCCTGTGGGCTCCTACAGAACAGTGCAGGTGCCTACGGAACCCTACAGACCCCTACGGAACCCTACAGACACCTGCGGGCACTTACGGAACCCTGCAGGCCCCTACGGAACCCTACAGGTCCATACAGAACCCCACAGGGCCCTACGGAACTTTACCAGCCACTACGGAACTCTATGGGCCCCTACGGAACCCTGCAGAACCCTCCAGAACCTTACAGAATCCCACGAATTCCTACAGACTTCTGCGGGCACTTACTCAACCCTAGAGGACCCTATGGAACACTACTGACTCCTGCGGTATTCCAGAGGCCTCTAGGGAACCTACGAAGCTCTACGGAACCCTATGGATCCTTACGGAACAGTACGGGCCCCTTCAGACCTCTGCGGGCGCTTATGGAAACCTACAGGACCCTACGGAACTGTATGAGACTCTACAGGCCCCTAGGGAACACCACAGGCCCCTACGGAACCGTACGAGACTCTACAGGCCCTTAGGGAACACCACAGGCCCCTACGGAACCCTACACAACCCTCTGGAAACTTATGGAACCCTACAAGCTCCTACCAACCCCTGCGAGCACTTACATAACCCTACAGGTCCCTACGGAAATCTACGGGACTCTACGGGCCCCTAGGGAACCCTTCAGATTTCGACGGAACCCTACCAGCCCCTCTGGAACCCTACAGAATACTCCAGGACCCGACAGCACTCTACAAGACCCTTAGCAACACAACGGAACCTCACTAAAACCCTATGGGCTCCTACAGAACACTGCAGGTGCCTACAGAACCCTACAGACCCCTACGGAACCCTACAGACACCTGCGGGCACTTACGGAACCCTGCAGGCCCCTACGGAACCCTACAGGTCCATACAGAACCCCACAGGGCCCTACGGAACTTTACCAGCCACTACGGAACTCTACAGGTCCCTACGGAACCCTGCAGAACCCTCCGGAACCTTACAGAATCCCACAGACTCCTACAGACTTCTGCGGGCACTTACACAACCCTACAGGTCCCTACGGAAATCTATGGGACTCTACGGGCCCCTAGGGAACACTATAGATTTCGATGGAACCCTATGAGGCCCTCTGGAACCCTACAGAATACTCCAGGACCCGACAGCACTCTACAAGACCCTTAGCAACACAACGGAACCTCACTAAAACCCTATGGGCTCCTACAGAATACTGCAGGTGCCTACGGAACCCTACAGACCCGTACAGACACCTACGGGCACTTACAGAACACTGCAGGCCCCTACGGAACCCTACAGGTCCATACAGAACCCCACAGGGCCCTACGGAACTTTACCAGCCACTACGGAACTCTACGGGTCCCTACGGAACCCTGCAGAACCCTCTGGAACCTTACAGAATCCCACAGACTCCTACAGACTTCTGCGGGCACTTACACAACCCTACAGGCCCCTACGGAACACTGACAGCCCCTATGGAAGGAACCCTACGGGCCCCTACAGAACACTACTGGCTCCTGCGGTACTCCACAGGCCTCTAGGGAACCTATGAAGCTCTACGGAGCCCTATGGATCCTTACGGAACAGTACGGGCCCCTTCAGACCTCTGCGGGCGCTTATGGAAACCTACAGGACCCTACAGAACTGTACGAGACTCTACAGGCCCCTAGGGAACACCACAGGCCCCTATGGAACCGTACGAGACTCTACAGGCCCTTAGGGAACACCACAGGCCCCTACGGAACCCTACACAACCCTCTGGAAACTTATGGAACCCTACAAGCTCCTACCAACCCCTGCGAGCACTTACACAACCCTACAGGTCCCTACGGAAATCTACGGGACTCTATGGGCCCCTAGGGAAGCCTACAGATTTCGACGGAACCCTACGAGCCCCTCTGGAACCCTACAGAATACTCCAGGACCCGACAGCACTCTACAAGACCCTTAGCAACACAACGGAACCTCACTAAAACCCTATGGGCTCCTACAGAACACTGTAGGTGCCTACGGAAACCTACAGACCCCTACGGAATACTACCAGCCACTACAGAAAAATATGGCCCCTACGGAACTCTACGGAACCTGGCAGAAACACTGTGGGCCCCTACAGGCCCTTGCGGGCACTTGCAGAACTCTGCAGGAACCCACGGAACTTTATGGAACCCTACCAGCCCCTGCGGAAGCCTAAAGACCCTTGCAGGCAGTTACGGAACGGTACAGGGCCCTAGGGAACTTTACCAGCCACTACGGAACTCTACGGGCCCCTACGGAACCCTGCAGAACCCTCCAGAACCTTACAGAATCCCACGGATTCCTACAGACTCCTGCGGGCACTTACTCAACCCTAGAGGACCCTACGGAACACTACTGGCTCCTGCGGTACTCCAGAGGCCTCTAGGGAACCTACGAAGCTCTACGGAACCCTATGGATCCTTACGGAACAGTACGGGCCCCTTCAGACCTCTGCGGGCGCTTATGGAAACCTACAGGACCCTACGGAACTATACGAGACTCTACAGGCCCCTAGGGAACACCACAGGCCCCTACGGAACCCTACACAACCCTCCGGAAACATATGGCACCCTACAAGCTCCTACCAACCCCTGCGGGCACTTACACAACCCTACAGGCCCCTACGGAAATCTATGGGACTCTACGGGCCCCTAGGGAACCCTTCAGATTTCGACGGAACCCTACCAGCCCCTCTGGAACCCTACAGAATACTCCAGGACCCGACAGCACTCTACAAGACCCTTAGCAACACAACGGAACCTCACTAAAACCCTATGGGCTCCTAGAGAATACTGCAGGTGCCTACGGAACCCTACAGACCCGTACAGACACCTACGGGAACTTACAGAACACTGCAGGCCCCTACGGAACCCTACAGGTCCATACAGAACCCCACAGGGCCCTACGGAACTTTACCAGCCACTACGGAACTCTACGGGTCCCTACGGAACCCTGCAGAACCCTCTGGAACCTTACAGAATCCCACAGACTCCTACAGACTTCTGCGGGCACTTAAACAACCCTACAGGCCCCTACGGAACACTGACAGCCCCTATGGAAGGAACCCTACGGGCCCCTACAGAACACTACTGGCTCCTGCGGTACTCCCTAGGCCTCTAGGGAACCTATGAAGCTCTACGGAGCCCTATGGATCTTTACGGAACAGTACGGGCCCCTTCAGACCTCTGCGGGCGCTTATGGAAACCTACAGGACCCTACAGAACTGTATGAGACTCTACAGGCCCCTAGGGAACACCACAGGCCCCTACGGAACCGTACGAGACTCTACAGGCCCTTAGGGAACACCACAGGCCCCTACGGAACCCTACACAACCCTCTGGAAACTTATGGAACCCTACAAGCTCCTACCAACCCCTGCGAGCACTTACACAACCCTACAGGTCCCTACGGAAATCTACGGGACTCTATGGGCCCCTAGGGAAGCCTACAGATTTCGACGGAACCCTACCAGCCCCTCTGGAACCCTACAGAATACTCCAGGACCCGACAGCACTCTACAAGACCCTTAGCAACACAACGGAACCTCACTAAAACCCTATGGGCTCCTACAGAACACTGTAGGTGCCTACGGAAACCTACAGACCCCTACGGAATACTACCAGCCACTACAGAAAAATATGGCCCCTACGGAACTCTACGGAACCTGGCAGAAACACTGTGGGCCCCTACAGGCCCTTGCGGGCACTTGCAGAACTCTGCAGGAACCCACGGAACTTTATGGAACCCTACAAGCCCCTGCGGAAGCCTAAAGACCCTTGCAGGCAGTTACGGAACGGTACAGGGCCCTAGGGAACTTTACCAGCCACTACGAAACTCTACGGGCCCCTACGGAACCCTGCAGAACCCTCCAGAACCTTACAGAATCCCACGGATTCCTACAGACTCCTGCGGGCACTTACTCAACCCTAGAGGACCCTACGGAACACTGCCAGCTCCTATGGAAGGAACCCTACGGGCCCCTACAGAACACTACTGGCTCCTGCGGTACTCCAGAGGCCTCTAGGGAACCTACGAAGCTCTACGGAACCCTATGGATCCTTACGGAGCAGTACGGGCCCCTTCAGACCTCTGCGGGCCCTTATGGAAACCTACAGGACCCTACGGAACTGTACGAGACTCTACAGGCCCCTAGGGAACACCACAGGCCCCTACGGAACCCTACACAACCCTCCGGAAACATATGGCACCCTACAAGCTCCTACCAACCCCTGCGGGCACTTACACAACCCTACAGGCCCCTACGGAAATCTATGGGACTCTACGGGCCCCTAGGGAACCCTTCAGATTTCGACGGAACCCTACCAGCCCCTCTGGAACCCTACAGAATACTCCAGGACCCGACAGCACTCTACAAGACCCTTAGCAACACAACGGAACCTCACTAAAACCCTATGGGCTCCTACAGAATACTGCAGGTGCCTACGGAACCCTACAGACCCGTACAGACACCTACGGGCACTTACAGAACACTGCAGGCCCCTACGGAACCCTACAGGTCCATACAGAACCCCACAGGGCCCTACGGAACTTTACCAGCCACTACGGAACTCTATGGGCCCCTACGGAACCCTGCAGAACCCTCCAGAACCTTACAGAATCCCACGGATTCCTACAGACTCCTGCGGGCACTTACTCAACCCTAGAGGACCCTACGGAACACTACTGGCTCCTGCGGTACTCCAGTGGCCTCTAGGGAACCTACGAAGCTCTACGGAACCCTATGGATCCTTACGGAACAGTACGGGCCCCTTCAGACCTCTGCGGGCGCTTATGGAAACCTACAGGACCCTACGGAACTGTACGAGACTCTACAGGCCCCTAGGGAACACCACAGGCCCCTACGGAACCCTACACAACCCTCCGGAAACATATGGCACCCTACAAGCTCCTACCAACCCCTGCGGGCACTTACATAACCCTACAGGTCCCTACGGAAATCTACGGGACTCTACGGGCCCCTAGGGAACCCTTCAGATTTCGACGGAACCCTACCAGCCCCTCTGGAACCCTACAGAATACTCCAGGACCCGACAGCACTCTACAAGACCCTTAGCAACACAACGGAACCTCACTAAAACCCTATGGGCTCCTACAGAATACTGCAGGTGCCTACGGAACCCTACAGACCCGTACAGACACCTGCGGGCACTTACGGAACCCTGCAGGCCCCTACGGAACCCTACAGGTCCATACAGAACCCCACAGGGCCCTACGGAACTTTACCAGCCACTACGGAACTCTATGGGCCCCTACGGAACCCTGCAGAACCCTCTGGAACCTTACAGAATCCCACAGACTGCCACAGACTTCTGCGGGCACTTAAACAACCCTACAGGCCCCTAGGGAACACTGACAGCCCCTATGGAAGGAACCCTACGGGCCCCTACAGAACACTACTGGCTCCTGCGGTACTCCCTAGGCCTCTAGGGAACCTATGAAGCTCTACGGAGCCCTATGGATCCTTACGGAACAGTACGGGCCCCTTCAGACCTCTGCGGGCGCTTATGGAAACCTACAGGACCCTACAGAACTGTATGAGACTCTACAGGCCCCTAGGGAACACCACAGGCCCCTACGGAACCGTACGAGACTCTACAGGCCCTTAGGGAACACCACAGGCCCCTACGGAACCCTACACAACCCTCTGGAAACTTATGGAACCCTACAAGCTCCTACCAACCCCTGCGAGCACTTACACAACCCTACAGGTCCCTACGGAAATCTACGGGACTCTATGGGCCCCTAGGGAAGCCTACAGATTTCGACGGAACCCTACCAGCCCCTCTGGAACCCTACAGAATACTCCAGGACCCGACAGCACTCTACAAGACCCTTAGCAACACAACGGAACCTCACTAAAACCCTATGGGCTCCTACAGAACACTGTAGGTGCCTACGGAAACCTACAGACCCCTACGGAATACTACCAGCCACTACAGAAAAATATGGCCCCTACGGAACTCTACGGAACCTGGCAGAAACACTGTGGGCCCCTACAGGCCCTTGCGGGCACTTGCAGAACTCTGCAGGAACCCACGGAACTTTATGGAACCCTACAAGCCCCTGCGGAAGCCTAAAGACCCTTGCAGGCAGTTACGGAACGGTACAGGGCCCTAGGGAACTTTACCAGCCACTACGAAACTCTACGGGCCCCTACGGAACCCTGCAGAACCCTCCAGAACCTTACAGAATCCCACGGATTCCTACAGACTCCTGCGGGCACTTACTCAACCCTAGAGGACCCTACGGAACACTGCCAGCTCCTATGGAAGGAACCCTACGGGCCCCTACAGAACACTACTGGCTCCTGCGGTACTCCAGTGGCCTCTAGGGAACCTACGAAGCTCTACGGAACCCTATGGATCCTTACGGAGCAGTACGGGCCCCTTCAGACCTCTGCGGGCGCTTATGGAAACCTACAGGACCCTACGGAACTGTACGAGACTCTACAGGCCCCTAGGGAACACCACAGGCCCCTACGGAACCCTACACAACCCTCCGGAAACATATGGCACCCTACAAGCTCCTACCAACCCCTGCGGGCACTTACACAACCCTACAGGCCCCTACGGAAATCTATGGGACTCTACGGGCCCCTAGGGAACCCTTCAGATTTCGACGGAACCCTACCAGCCCCTCTGGAACCCTACAGAATACTCCAGGACCCGACAGCACTCTACAAGACCCTTAGCAACACAACGGAACCTCACTAAAACCCTATGGGCTCCTACAGAACACTGCAGGTGCCTACGGAACCCTACAGACCCCTACGGAACCCTACAGACAGCTGCGGGCACTTACGGAACCCTGCAGGCCCCTACGGAACCCTACAGGTCCATACAGAACCCCACAGGGCCCTACGGAACTTTACCAGCCACTACGGAACTCTACAGGTCCCTACGGAACCCTGCAGAAACCTCCGGAACCTTACAGAATCCCACAGACTCCTACAGACTTCTGCGGGCACTTACACAACCCTACAGGCCCCTACGGAAATCAATGGGACTCTACGGGCCCCTAGGGAACCCTATAGATTTCGATGGAACCCTATGAGGCCCTCTGGAACCCTACAGAATACTCCAGGACCCGACAGCACTCTACAAGACCCTTAGCAACACAACGGAACCTCACTAAAACCCTATGGGCTCCTACAGAATACTGCAGGTGCCTACGGAACCCTACAGACCCGTACAGACACCTACGGGAACTTACAGAACACTGCAGGCCCCTACGGAACCCTACAGGTCCATACAGAACCCCACACGGCCCTACGGAACTTTACCAGCCACTACGGAACTCTACGGGCCCCTACGGAACCCTGCAGAACCCTCTGGAACCTTACAGAATCCCACAGACTCCTACAGACTTCTGCGGGCACTTAAACAACCCTACAGGCCCCTACGGAACACTGCCAGCCCCTATGGAAGGAACCCTACGGGCCCCTACAGAACACTACTGGCTCCTGCGGTACTCCACAGGCCTCTAGGGAACCTACGAAGCTCTACGGAGCCCTATGGATCCTTACGGAACAGTACGGGCCCCTTCAGACCTCTGCGGGCGCTTATGGAAACCTACAGGACCCTACAGAACTGTATGAGACTCTACAGGCCCCTAGGGAACACCACAGGACCCTACGGAACCGTACGAGACTCTACAGGCCCTTAGGGAACACCACAGGCCCCTACGGAACCCTACACAACCCTCTGGAAACTTATGGAACCCTACAAGCTCCTACCAACCCCTGCGAGCACTTACACAACCCTACAGGTCCCTACGGAAATCTACGGGACTCTATGGGCCCCTAGGGAAGCCTACAGATTTCGACGGAACCCTACCAGCCCCTCTGGAACCCTACAGAATACTCCAGGACCCGACAGCACTCTACAAGACCCTTAGCAACACAACGGAACCTCACTAAAACCCTATGGGCTCCTACAGAACACTGTAGGTGCCTACGGAAACCTACAGACCCCTACAGAATACTACCAGCCACTACAGAAAAATATGGCCCCTACGGAACTCTACGGAACCTGGCAGAAACACTGTGGGCCCCTACAGGCCCTTGCGGGCACTTGCAGAACTCTGCAGGAACCCACGGAACTTTATGGAACCCTACCAGCCCCTACGGAAGCCTAAAGACCCTTGCAGGCAGTTACGGAACGGTACAGGGCCCTAGGGAACTTTACCAGCCACTACGGAACTCTACGGGCCCCTACGGAACCCTGCAGAACCCTCCAGAACCTTACAGAATCCCACGGATTCCTACAGACTCCTGCGGGCACTTACTCAACCCTAGAGGACCCTACGGAACACTACTGGCTCCTGCGGTACTCCAGAGGCCTCTAGGGAACCTACGAAGCTCTACGGAACCCTATGGATCCTTACGGAACAGTACGGGCCCCTTCAGACCTCTGCGGGCCCTTATGGAAACCTACAGGACCCTACGGAACTATACGAGACTCTACAGGCCCCTAGGGAACACCACAGGCCCCTACGGAACCCTACACAACCCTCCGGAAACATATGGCACCCTACAAGCTCCTACCAACCCCTGCGGGCACTTACACAACCCTACAGGCCCCTACGGAAATCTATGGGACTCTACGGGCCCCTAGGGAACCCTTCAGATTTCGACGGAACCCTACCAGCCCCTCTGGAACCCTACAGAATACTCCAGGACCCGACAGCACTCTACAAGACCCTTAGCAACACAACGGAACCTCACTAAAACCCTATGGGCTCCTACAGAATACTGCAGGTGCCTACGGAACCCTACAGACCCGTACAGACACCTACGGGCACTTACAGAACACTGCAGGCCCCTACGGAACCCTACAGGTCCATACAGAACCCCACAGGGCCCTACGGAACTTTACCAGCCACTACGGAACTCTACGGGTCCCTACGGAACCCTGCAGAACCCTCTGGAACCTTACAGAATCCCACAGACTCCTACAGACTTCTGCGGGCACTTAAACAACCCTACAGGCCCCTACGGAACACTGACAGCCCCTATGGAAGGAACCCTACGGGCCCCTACAGAACACTACTGGCTCCTGCGGTACTCCCTAGGCCTCTAGGGAACCTATGAAGCTCTACGGAGCCCTATGGATCTTTACGGAACAGTACGGGCCCCTTCAGACCTCTGCGGGCGCTTATGGAAACCTACAGGACCCTACAGAACTGTATGAGACTCTACAGGCCCCTAGGGAACACCACAGGCCCCTACGGAACCGTACGAGACTCTACAGGCCCTTAGGGAACACCACAGGCCCCTACGGAACCCTACACAACCCTCTGGAAACTTATGGAACCCTACAAGCTCCTACCAACCCCTGCGAGCACTTACACAACCCTACAGGTCCCTACGGAAATCTACGGGACTCTATGGGCCCCTAGGGAAGCCTACAGATTTCGACGGAACCCTACCAGCCCCTCTGGAACCCTACAGAATACTCCAGGACCCGACAGCACTCTACAAGACCCTTAGCAACACAACGGAACCTCACTAAAACCCTATGGGCTCCTACAGAACACTGTAGGTGCCTACGGAAACCTACAGACCCCTACGGAATACTACCAGCCACTACAGAAAAATATGGCCCCTACGGAACTCTACGGAACCTGGCAGAAACACTGTGGGCCCCTACAGGCCCTTGCGGGCACTTGCAGAACTCTGCAGGAACCCACGGAACTTTATGGAACCCTACAAGCCCCTGCGGAAGCCTAAAGACCCTTGCAGGCAGTTACGGAACGGTACAGGGCCCTAGGGAACTTTACCAGCCACTACGGAACTCTACGGGCCCCTACGGAACCCTGCAGAACCCTCCAGAACCTTACAGAATCCCACGGATTCCTACAGACTCCTGCGGGCACTTACTCAACCCTAGAGGACCCTACGGAACACTGCCAGCTCCTATGGAAGGAACCCTACGGGCCCCTACAGAACACTACTGGCTCCTGCGGTACTCCAGAGGCCTCTAGGGAACCTACGAAGCTCTACGGAACCCTATGGATCCTTACGGAGCAGTACGGGCCCCTTCAGACCTCTGCGGGCGCTTATGGAAACCTACAGGACCCTACGGAACTGTACGAGACTCTACAGGCCCCTAGGGAACACCACAGGCCCCTACGGAACCCTACACAACCCTCCGGAAACATATGGCACCCTACAAGCTCCTACCAACCCCTGCGGGCACTTACACAACCCTACAGGCCCCTACGGAAATCTATGGGACTCTACGGGCCCCTAGGGAACCCTTCAGATTTCGACGGAACCCTACCAGCCCCTCTGGAACCCTACAGAATACTCCAGGACCCGACAGCACTCTACAAGACCCTTAGCAACACAACGGAACCTCACTAAAACCCTATGGGCTCCTACAGAACACTGCAGGTGCCTACGGAAACCTACAGACCCCTACGGAACCCTACAGACACCTGCGGGCACTTACGGAACCCTGCAGGCCCCTACGGAACCCTACAGGTCCATACAGAACCCCACAGGGCCCTACGGAACTTTACCAGCCACTACGGAACTCTACAGGTCCCTACGGAACCCTGCAGAAACCTCCGGAACCTTACAGAATCCCACAGACTCCTACAGACTTCTGCGGGCACTTACACAACCCTACAGGCCCCTACGGAAATCAATGGGACTCTACGGGCCCCTAGGGAACCCTATAGATTTCGATGGAACCCTATGAGGCCCTCTGGAACCCTACAGAATACTCCAGGACCCGACAGCACTCTACAAGACCCTTAGCAACACAACGGAACCTCACTAAAACCCTATGGGCTCCTACAGAATACTGCAGGTGCCTACGGAACCCTACAGACCCGTACAGACACCTACGGGAACTTACAGAACACTGCAGGCCCCTACGGAACCCTACAGGTCCATACAGAACCCCACAGGGCCCTACGGAACTTTACCAGCCACTACGGAACTCTACGGGCCCCTACGGAACCCTGCAGAACCCTCTGGAACCTTACAGAATCCCACAGACTCCTACAGACTTCTGCGGGCACTTAAACAACCCTACAGGCCCCTACGGAACACTGCCAGCCCCTATGGAAGGAACCCTACGGGCCCCTACAGAACACTACTGGCTCCTGCGGTACTCCACAGGCCTCTAGGGAACCTACGAAGCTCTACGGAGCCCTATGGATCCTTACGGAACAGTACGGGCCCCTTCAGACCTCTGCGGGCGCTTATGGAAACCTACAGGACCCTACAGAACTGTATGAGACTCTACAGGCCCCTAGGGAACACCACAGGACCCTACGGAACCGTACGAGACTCTACAGGCCCTTAGGGAACACCACAGGCCCCTACGGAACCCTACACAACCCTCTGGAAACTTATGGAACCCTACAAGCTCCTACCAACCCCTGCGAGCACTTACACAACCCTACAGGTCCCTACGGAAATCTACGGGACTCTACGGGCCCCTAGGGAACCCTTCAGATTTCGACGGAACCCTACCAGCCCCTCTGGAACCCTACAGAATACTCCAGGACCCGACAGCACTCTACAAGACCCTTAGCAACACAACGGAACCTCACTAAAACCCTATGGGCTCCTACAGAACACTGCAGGTGCCTACAGAACCCTACAGACCCCTACGGAACCCTACAGACACCTGCGGGCACTTACGGAACCCTGCAGGCCCCTACGGAACCCTACAGGTCCATACAGAACCCCACAGGGCCCTACGGAACTTTACCAGCCACTACGGAACTCTACAGGTCCCTACGGAACCCTGCAGAACCCTCCGGAACCTTACAGAATCCCACAGACTCCTACAGACTTCTGCGGGCACTTACACAACCCTACAGGTCCCTACGGAAATCTATGGGACTCTACGGGCCCCTAGGGAACCCTTCAGATTTCGACGGAACCCTACCAGCCCCTCTGGAACCCTACAGAATACTCCAGGACCCGACAGCACTCTACAAGACCCTTAGCAACACAACGGAACCTCACTAAAACCCTATGGGCTCCTACAGAATACTGCAGGTGCCTACGGAACCCTACAGACCCGTACAGACACCTACGGGCACTTACAGAACACTGCAGGCCCCTACGGAACCCTACAGGTCCATACAGAACCCCACAGGGCCCTACGGAACTTTACCAGCCACTACGGAACTCTACGGGTCCCTACGGAACCCTGCAGAACCCTCTGGAACCTTACAGAATCCCACAGACTCCTACAGACTTCTGCGGGCACTTACACAACCCTACAGGCCCCTACGGAACACTGACAGCCCCTATGGAAGGAACCCTACGGGCCCCTACAGAACACTACTGGCTCCTGCGGTACTCCACAGGCCTCTAGGGAACCTATGAAGCTCTACGGAGCCCTATGGATCCTTACGGAACAGTACGGGCCCCTTCAGACCTCTGCGGGCGCTTATGGAAACCTACAGGACCCTACAGAACTGTACGAGACTCTACAGGCCCCTAGGGAACACCACAGGCCCCTATGGAACCGTACGAGACTCTACAGGCCCTTAGGGAACACCACAGGCCCCTACGGAACCCTACACAACCCTCTGGAAACTTATGGAACCCTACAAGCTCCTACCAACCCCTGCGAGCACTTACACAACCCTACAGGTCCCTACGGAAATCTACGGGACTCTATGGGCCCCTAGGGAAGCCTACAGATTTCGACGGAACCCTACGAGCCCCTCTGGAACCCTACAGAATACTCCAGGACCCGACAGCACTCTACAAGACCCTTAGCAACACAACGGAACCTCACTAAAACCCTATGGGCTCCTACAGAACACTGTAGGTGCCTACGGAAACCTACAGACCCCTACGGAATACTACCAGCCACTACAGAAAAATATGGCCCCTACGGAACTCTACGGAACCTGGCAGAAACACTGTGGGCCCCTACAGGCCCTTGCGGGCACTTGCAGAACTCTGCAGGAACCCACGGAACTTTATGGAACCCTACCAGCCCCTGCGGAAGCCTAAAGACCCTTGCAGGCAGTTACGGAACGGTACAGGGCCCTAGGGAACTTTACCAGCCACTACGGAACTCTACGGGCCCCTACGGAACCCTGCAGAACCCTCCAGAACCTTACAGAATCCCACGGATTCCTACAGACTCCTGCGGGCACTTACTCAACCCTAGAGGACCCTACGGAACACTACTGGCTCCTGCGGTACTCCAGAGGCCTCTAGGGAACCTACGAAGCTCTACGGAACCCTATGGATCCTTACGGAACAGTACGGGCCCCTTCAGACCTCTGCGGGCGCTTATGGAAACCTACAGG
Organism: Numenius arquata; assembly: GCF_964106895.1. Lineage (NCBI taxonomy): Eukaryota > Metazoa > Chordata > Aves > Charadriiformes > Scolopacidae > Numenius > Numenius arquata. The sequence goes on from NW_027415620.1 coordinate 122,210, forward strand.
ACCCTACGGAACTATACGAGACTCTACAGGCCCCTAGGGAACACCACAGGCCCCTACGGAACCCTACACAACCCTCCGGAAACATATGGCACCCTACAAGCTCCTACCAACCCCTGCGGGCACTTACACAACCCTACAGGCCCCTACGGAAATCTATGGGACTCTACGGGCCCCTAGGGAACCCTTCAGATTTCGACGGAACCCTACCAGCCCCTCTGGAACCCTACAGAATACTCCAGGACCCGACAGCACTCTACAAGACCCTTAGCAACACAACGGAACCTCACTAAAACCCTATGGGCTCCTACAGAATACTGCAGGTGCCTACGGAACCCTACAGACCCGTACAGACACCTACGGGAACTTACAGAACACTGCAGGCCCCTACGGAACCCTACAGGTCCATACAGAACCCCACAGGGCCCTACGGAACTTTACCAGCCACTACGGAACTCTACGGGTCCCTACGGAACCCTGCAGAACCCTCTGGAACCTTACAGAATCCCACAGACTCCTACAGACTTCTGCGGGCACTTAAACAACCCTACAGGCCCCTACGGAACACTGACAGCCCCTATGGAAGGAACCCTACGGGCCCCTACAGAACACTACTGGCTCCTGCGGTACTCCCTAGGCCTCTAGGGAACCTATGAAGCTCTACGGAGCCCTATGGATCTTTACGGAACAGTACGGGCCCCTTCAGACCTCTGCGGGCGCTTATGGAAACCTACAGGACCCTACAGAACTGTATGAGACTCTACAGGCCCCTAGGGAACACCACAGGCCCCTACGGAACCGTACGAGACTCTACAGGCCCTTAGGGAACACCACAGGCCCCTACGGAACCCTACACAACCCTCTGGAAACTTATGGAACCCTACAAGCTCCTACCAACCCCTGCGAGCACTTACACAACCCTACAGGTCCCTACGGAAATCTACGGGACTCTATGGGCCCCTAGGGAAGCCTACAGATTTCGACGGAACCCTACCAGCCCCTCTGGAACCCTACAGAATACTCCAGGACCCGACAGCACTCTACAAGACCCTTAGCAACACAACGGAACCTCACTAAAACCCTATGGGCTCCTACAGAACACTGTAGGTGCCTACGGAAACCTACAGACCCCTACGGAATACTACCAGCCACTACAGAAAAATATGGCCCCTACGGAACTCTACGGAACCTGGCAGAAACACTGTGGGCCCCTACAGGCCCTTGCGGGCACTTGCAGAACTCTGCAGGAACCCACGGAACTTTATGGAACCCTACAAGCCCCTGCGGAAGCCTAAAGACCCTTGCAGGCAGTTACGGAACGGTACAGGGCCCTAGGGAACTTTACCAGCCACTACGAAACTCTACGGGCCCCTACGGAACCCTGCAGAACCCTCCAGAACCTTACAGAATCCCACGGATTCCTACAGACTCCTGCGGGCACTTACTCAACCCTAGAGGACCCTACGGAACACTGCCAGCTCCTATGGAAGGAACCCTACGGGCCCCTACAGAACACTACTGGCTCCTGCGGTACTCCAGAGGCCTCTAGGGAACCTACGAAGCTCTACGGAACCCTATGGATCCTTACGGAGCAGTACGGGCCCCTTCAGACCTCTGCGGGCCCTTATGGAAACCTACAGGACCCTACGGAACTGTACGAGACTCTACAGGCCCCTAGGGAACACCACAGGCCCCTACGGAACCCTACACAACCCTCCGGAAACATATGGCACCCTACAAGCTCCTACCAACCCCTGCGGGCACTTACACAACCCTACAGGCCCCTACGGAAATCTATGGGACTCTACGGGCCCCTAGGGAACCCTTCAGATTTCGACGGAACCCTACCAGCCCCTCTGGAACCCTACAGAATACTCCAGGACCCGACAGCACTCTACAAGACCCTTAGCAACACAACGGAACCTCACTAAAACCCTATGGGCTCCTACAGAATACTGCAGGTGCCTACGGAACCCTACAGACCCGTACAGACACCTACGGGCACTTACAGAACACTGCAGGCCCCTACGGAACCCTACAGGTCCATACAGAACCCCACAGGGCCCTACGGAACTTTACCAGCCACTACGGAACTCTATGGGCCCCTACGGAACCCTGCAGAACCCTCCAGAACCTTACAGAATCCCACGGATTCCTACAGACTCCTGCGGGCACTTACTCAACCCTAGAGGACCCTACGGAACACTACTGGCTCCTGCGGTACTCCAGTGGCCTCTAGGGAACCTACGAAGCTCTACGGAACCCTATGGATCCTTACGGAACAGTACGGGCCCCTTCAGACCTCTGCGGGCGCTTATGGAAACCTACAGGACCCTACGGAACTGTACGAGACTCTACAGGCCCCTAGGGAACACCACAGGCCCCTACGGAACCCTACACAACCCTCCGGAAACATATGGCACCCTACAAGCTCCTACCAACCCCTGCGGGCACTTACATAACCCTACAGGTCCCTACGGAAATCTACGGGACTCTACGGGCCCCTAGGGAACCCTTCAGATTTCGACGGAACCCTACCAGCCCCTCTGGAACCCTACAGAATACTCCAGGACCCGACAGCACTCTACAAGACCCTTAGCAACACAACGGAACCTCACTAAAACCCTATGGGCTCCTACAGAATACTGCAGGTGCCTACGGAACCCTACAGACCCGTACAGACACCTGCGGGCACTTACGGAACCCTGCAGGCCCCTACGGAACCCTACAGGTCCATACAGAACCCCACAGGGCCCTACGGAACTTTACCAGCCACTACGGAACTCTATGGGCCCCTACGGAACCCTGCAGAACCCTCTGGAACCTTACAGAATCCCACAGACTGCCACAGACTTCTGCGGGCACTTAAACAACCCTACAGGCCCCTAGGGAACACTGACAGCCCCTATGGAAGGAACCCTACGGGCCCCTACAGAACACTACTGGCTCCTGCGGTACTCCCTAGGCCTCTAGGGAACCTATGAAGCTCTACGGAGCCCTATGGATCCTTACGGAACAGTACGGGCCCCTTCAGACCTCTGCGGGCGCTTATGGAAACCTACAGGACCCTACAGAACTGTATGAGACTCTACAGGCCCCTAGGGAACACCACAGGCCCCTACGGAACCGTACGAGACTCTACAGGCCCTTAGGGAACACCACAGGCCCCTACGGAACCCTACACAACCCTCTGGAAACTTATGGAACCCTACAAGCTCCTACCAACCCCTGCGAGCACTTACACAACCCTACAGGTCCCTACGGAAATCTACGGGACTCTATGGGCCCCTAGGGAAGCCTACAGATTTCGACGGAACCCTACCAGCCCCTCTGGAACCCTACAGAATACTCCAGGACCCGACAGCACTCTACAAGACCCTTAGCAACACAACGGAACCTCACTAAAACCCTATGGGCTCCTACAGAACACTGTAGGTGCCTACGGAAACCTACAGACCCCTACGGAATACTACCAGCCACTACAGAAAAATATGGCCCCTACGGAACTCTACGGAACCTGGCAGAAACACTGTGGGCCCCTACAGGCCCTTGCGGGCACTTGCAGAACTCTGCAGGAACCCACGGAACTTTATGGAACCCTACAAGCCCCTGCGGAAGCCTAAAGACCCTTGCAGGCAGTTACGGAACGGTACAGGGCCCTAGGGAACTTTACCAGCCACTACGAAACTCTACGGGCCCCTACGGAACCCTGCAGAACCCTCCAGAACCTTACAGAATCCCACGGATTCCTACAGACTCCTGCGGGCACTTACTCAACCCTAGAGGACCCTACGGAACACTGCCAGCTCCTATGGAAGGAACCCTACGGGCCCCTACAGAACACTACTGGCTCCTGCGGTACTCCAGAGGCCTCTAGGGAACCTACGAAGCTCTACGGAACCCTATGGATCCTTACGGAGCAGTACGGGCCCCTTCAGACCTCTGCGGGCGCTTATGGAAACCTACAGGACCCTACGGAACTGTACGAGACTCTACAGGCCCCTAGGGAACACCACAGGCCCCTACGGAACCCTACACAACCCTCCGGAAACATATGGCACCCTACAAGCTCCTACCAACCCCTGCGGGCACTTACACAACCCTACAGGCCCCTACGGAAATCTATGGGACTCTACGGGCCCCTAGGGAACCCTTCAGATTTCGACGGAACCCTACCAGCCCCTCTGGAACCCTACAGAATACTCCAGGACCCGACAGCACTCTACAAGACCCTTAGCAACACAACGGAACCTCACTAAAACCCTATGGGCTCCTACAGAACACTGCAGGTGCCTACGGAACCCTACAGACCCCTACGGAACCCTACAGACAGCTGCGGGCACTTACGGAACCCTGCAGGCCCCTACGGAACCCTACAGGTCCATACAGAACCCCACAGGGCCCTACGGAACTTTACCAGCCACTACGGAACTCTACAGGTCCCTACGGAACCCTGCAGAAACCTCCGGAACCTTACAGAATCCCACAGACTCCTACAGACTTCTGCGGGCACTTACACAACCCTACAGGCCCCTACGGAAATCAATGGGACTCTACGGGCCCCTAGGGAACCCTATAGATTTCGATGGAACCCTATGAGGCCCTCTGGAACCCTACAGAATACTCCAGGACCCGACAGCACTCTACAAGACCCTTAGCAACACAACGGAACCTCACTAAAACCCTATGGGCTCCTACAGAATACTGCAGGTGCCTACGGAACCCTACAGACCCGTACAGACACCTACGGGAACTTACAGAACACTGCAGGCCCCTACGGAACCCTACAGGTCCATACAGAACCCCACACGGCCCTACGGAACTTTACCAGCCACTACGGAACTCTACGGGCCCCTACGGAACCCTGCAGAACCCTCTGGAACCTTACAGAATCCCACAGACTCCTACAGACTTCTGCGGGCACTTAAACAACCCTACAGGCCCCTACGGAACACTGCCAGCCCCTATGGAAGGAACCCTACGGGCCCCTACAGAACACTACTGGCTCCTGCGGTACTCCACAGGCCTCTAGGGAACCTACGAAGCTCTACGGAGCCCTATGGATCCTTACGGAACAGTACGGGCCCCTTCAGACCTCTGCGGGCGCTTATGGAAACCTACAGGACCCTACAGAACTGTATGAGACTCTACAGGCCCCTAGGGAACACCACAGGACCCTACGGAACCGTACGAGACTCTACAGGCCCTTAGGGAACACCACAGGCCCCTACGGAACCCTACACAACCCTCTGGAAACTTATGGAACCCTACAAGCTCCTACCAACCCCTGCGAGCACTTACACAACCCTACAGGTCCCTACGGAAATCTACGGGACTCTATGGGCCCCTAGGGAAGCCTACAGATTTCGACGGAACCCTACCAGCCCCTCTGGAACCCTACAGAATACTCCAGGACCCGACAGCACTCTACAAGACCCTTAGCAACACAACGGAACCTCACTAAAACCCTATGGGCTCCTACAGAACACTGTAGGTGCCTACGGAAACCTACAGACCCCTACAGAATACTACCAGCCACTACAGAAAAATATGGCCCCTACGGAACTCTACGGAACCTGGCAGAAACACTGTGGGCCCCTACAGGCCCTTGCGGGCACTTGCAGAACTCTGCAGGAACCCACGGAACTTTATGGAACCCTACCAGCCCCTACGGAAGCCTAAAGACCCTTGCAGGCAGTTACGGAACGGTACAGGGCCCTAGGGAACTTTACCAGCCACTACGGAACTCTACGGGCCCCTACGGAACCCTGCAGAACCCTCCAGAACCTTACAGAATCCCACGGATTCCTACAGACTCCTGCGGGCACTTACTCAACCCTAGAGGACCCTACGGAACACTACTGGCTCCTGCGGTACTCCAGAGGCCTCTAGGGAACCTACGAAGCTCTACGGAACCCTATGGATCCTTACGGAACAGTACGGGCCCCTTCAGACCTCTGCGGGCCCTTATGGAAACCTACAGGACCCTACGGAACTATACGAGACTCTACAGGCCCCTAGGGAACACCACAGGCCCCTACGGAACCCTACACAACCCTCCGGAAACATATGGCACCCTACAAGCTCCTACCAACCCCTGCGGGCACTTACACAACCCTACAGGCCCCTACGGAAATCTATGGGACTCTACGGGCCCCTAGGGAACCCTTCAGATTTCGACGGAACCCTACCAGCCCCTCTGGAACCCTACAGAATACTCCAGGACCCGACAGCACTCTACAAGACCCTTAGCAACACAACGGAACCTCACTAAAACCCTATGGGCTCCTACAGAATACTGCAGGTGCCTACGGAACCCTACAGACCCGTACAGACACCTACGGGCACTTACAGAACACTGCAGGCCCCTACGGAACCCTACAGGTCCATACAGAACCCCACAGGGCCCTACGGAACTTTACCAGCCACTACGGAACTCTACGGGTCCCTACGGAACCCTGCAGAACCCTCTGGAACCTTACAGAATCCCACAGACTCCTACAGACTTCTGCGGGCACTTAAACAACCCTACAGGCCCCTACGGAACACTGACAGCCCCTATGGAAGGAACCCTACGGGCCCCTACAGAACACTACTGGCTCCTGCGGTACTCCCTAGGCCTCTAGGGAACCTATGAAGCTCTACGGAGCCCTATGGATCTTTACGGAACAGTACGGGCCCCTTCAGACCTCTGCGGGCGCTTATGGAAACCTACAGGACCCTACAGAACTGTATGAGACTCTACAGGCCCCTAGGGAACACCACAGGCCCCTACGGAACCGTACGAGACTCTACAGGCCCTTAGGGAACACCACAGGCCCCTACGGAACCCTACACAACCCTCTGGAAACTTATGGAACCCTACAAGCTCCTACCAACCCCTGCGAGCACTTACACAACCCTACAGGTCCCTACGGAAATCTACGGGACTCTATGGGCCCCTAGGGAAGCCTACAGATTTCGACGGAACCCTACCAGCCCCTCTGGAACCCTACAGAATACTCCAGGACCCGACAGCACTCTACAAGACCCTTAGCAACACAACGGAACCTCACTAAAACCCTATGGGCTCCTACAGAACACTGTAGGTGCCTACGGAAACCTACAGACCCCTACGGAATACTACCAGCCACTACAGAAAAATATGGCCCCTACGGAACTCTACGGAACCTGGCAGAAACACTGTGGGCCCCTACAGGCCCTTGCGGGCACTTGCAGAACTCTGCAGGAACCCACGGAACTTTATGGAACCCTACAAGCCCCTGCGGAAGCCTAAAGACCCTTGCAGGCAGTTACGGAACGGTACAGGGCCCTAGGGAACTTTACCAGCCACTACGGAACTCTACGGGCCCCTACGGAACCCTGCAGAACCCTCCAGAACCTTACAGAATCCCACGGATTCCTACAGACTCCTGCGGGCACTTACTCAACCCTAGAGGACCCTACGGAACACTGCCAGCTCCTATGGAAGGAACCCTACGGGCCCCTACAGAACACTACTGGCTCCTGCGGTACTCCAGAGGCCTCTAGGGAACCTACGAAGCTCTACGGAACCCTATGGATCCTTACGGAGCAGTACGGGCCCCTTCAGACCTCTGCGGGCGCTTATGGAAACCTACAGGACCCTACGGAACTGTACGAGACTCTACAGGCCCCTAGGGAACACCACAGGCCCCTACGGAACCCTACACAACCCTCCGGAAACATATGGCACCCTACAAGCTCCTACCAACCCCTGCGGGCACTTACACAACCCTACAGGCCCCTACGGAAATCTATGGGACTCTACGGGCCCCTAGGGAACCCTTCAGATTTCGACGGAACCCTACCAGCCCCTCTGGAACCCTACAGAATACTCCAGGACCCGACAGCACTCTACAAGACCCTTAGCAACACAACGGAACCTCACTAAAACCCTATGGGCTCCTACAGAACACTGCAGGTGCCTACGGAAACCTACAGACCCCTACGGAACCCTACAGACACCTGCGGGCACTTACGGAACCCTGCAGGCCCCTACGGAACCCTACAGGTCCATACAGAACCCCACAGGGCCCTACGGAACTTTACCAGCCACTACGGAACTCTACAGGTCCCTACGGAACCCTGCAGAAACCTCCGGAACCTTACAGAATCCCACAGACTCCTACAGACTTCTGCGGGCACTTACACAACCCTACAGGCCCCTACGGAAATCAATGGGACTCTACGGGCCCCTAGGGAACCCTATAGATTTCGATGGAACCCTATGAGGCCCTCTGGAACCCTACAGAATACTCCAGGACCCGACAGCACTCTACAAGACCCTTAGCAACACAACGGAACCTCACTAAAACCCTATGGGCTCCTACAGAATACTGCAGGTGCCTACGGAACCCTACAGACCCGTACAGACACCTACGGGAACTTACAGAACACTGCAGGCCCCTACGGAACCCTACAGGTCCATACAGAACCCCACAGGGCCCTACGGAACTTTACCAGCCACTACGGAACTCTACGGGCCCCTACGGAACCCTGCAGAACCCTCTGGAACCTTACAGAATCCCACAGACTCCTACAGACTTCTGCGGGCACTTAAACAACCCTACAGGCCCCTACGGAACACTGCCAGCCCCTATGGAAGGAACCCTACGGGCCCCTACAGAACACTACTGGCTCCTGCGGTACTCCACAGGCCTCTAGGGAACCTACGAAGCTCTACGGAGCCCTATGGATCCTTACGGAACAGTACGGGCCCCTTCAGACCTCTGCGGGCGCTTATGGAAACCTACAGGACCCTACAGAACTGTATGAGACTCTACAGGCCCCTAGGGAACACCACAGGACCCTACGGAACCGTACGAGACTCTACAGGCCCTTAGGGAACACCACAGGCCCCTACGGAACCCTACACAACCCTCTGGAAACTTATGGAACCCTACAAGCTCCTACCAACCCCTGCGAGCACTTACACAACCCTACAGGTCCCTACGGAAATCTACGGGACTCTATGGGCCCCTAGGGAACCCTACAGATTTCGACGGAACCCTACCAGCCCCTCTGGAACCCTACAGAATACTCCAGGACCCGACAGCACTCTACAAGACCCTTAGCAACACAACGGAACCTCACTAAAACCCTATGGGCTCCTACAGAACACTGTAGGTGCCTACGGAAACCTACAGACCCCTACAGAATACTACCAGCCACTACAGAAAAATATGGCCCCTACGGAACTCTACGGAACCTGGCAGAAACACTGTGGGCCCCTACAGGCCCTTGCGGGCACTTGCAGAACTCTGCAGGAACCCACGGAACTTTATGGAACCCTACCAGCCCCTGCGGAAGCCTAAAGACCCTTGCAGGCAGTTACGGAACGGTACAGGGCCCTAGGGAACTTTACCAGCCACTACGGAACTCTACGGGCCCCTACGGAACCCTGCAGAACCCTCCAGAACCTTACAGAATCCCACGGATTCCTACAGACTCCTGCGGGCACTTACTCAACCCTAGAGGACCCTACGGAACACTACTGGCTCCTGCGGTACTCCAGAGGCCTCTAGGGAACCTACGAAGCTCTACGGAACCCTATGGATCCTTACGGAACAGTACGGGCCCCTTCAGACCTCTGCGGGCCCTTATGGAAACCTACAGGACCCTACGGAACTATACGAGACTCTACAGGCCCCTAGGGAACACCACAGGCCCCTACGGAACCCTACACAACCCTCCGGAAACATATGGCACCCTACAAGCTCCTACCAACCCCTGCGGGCACTTACACAACCCTACAGGCCCCTACGGAAATCTATGGGACTCTACGGGCCCCTAGGGAACCCTTCAGATTTCGACGGAACCCTACCAGCCCCTCTGGAACCCTACAGAATACTCCAGGACCCGACAGCACTCTACAAGACCCTTAGCAACACAACGGAACCTCACTAAAACCCTATGGGCTCCTACAGAATACTGCAGGTGCCTACGGAACCCTACAGACCCGTACAGACACCTACGGGCACTTACAGAACACTGCAGGCCCCTACGGAACCCTACAGGTCCATACAGAACCCCACAGGGCCCTACGGAACTTTACCAGCCACTACGGAACTCTACGGGTCCCTACGGAACCCTGCAGAACCCTCTGGAACCTTACAGAATCCCACAGACTCCTACAGACTTCTGCGGGCACTTAAACAACCCTACAGGCCCCTACGGAAATCAATGGGACTCTACGGGCCCCTAGGGAACCCTATAGATTTCGATGGAACCCTATGAGGCCCTCTGGAACCCTACAGAATACTCCAGGACCCGACAGCACTCTACAAGACCCTTAGCAACACAACGGAACCTCACTAAAACCCTATGGGCTCCTACAGAATACTGCAGGTGCCTACGGAACCCTACAGACCCGTACAGACACCTACGGGAACTTACAGAACACTGCAGGCCCCTACGGAACCCTACAGGTCCATACAGAACCCCACAGGGCTCTACGGAACTTTACCAGCCACTACGGAACTCTACGGGCCCCTACGGAACCCTGCAGAACCCTCTGGAACCTTACAGAATCCCACAGACTCCTACAGACTTCTGCGGGCACTTAAAGAACCCTACAGGCCCCTACGGAACACTGACAGCCCCTATGGAAGGAACCCTACGGGCCCCTACAGAACACTACTGGCTCCTGCGGTACTCCACAGGCCTCTAGGGAACCTACGAAGCTCTACGGAGCCCTATGGATCCTTACGGAACAGTACGGGCCCCTTCAGACCTCTGCGGGCGCTTATGGAAACCTACAGGACCCTACAGAACTGTATGAGACTCTACAGGCCCCTAGGGAACACCACAGGACCCTACGGAACCGTACGAGACTCTACAGGCCCTTAGGGAACACCACAGGCCCCTACGGAACCCTACACAACCCTCTGGAAACTTATGGAACCCTACAAGCTCCTACCAACCCCTGCGAGCACTTACACAACCCTACAGGTCCCTACGGAAATCTACGGGACTCTATGGGCCCCTAGGGAAGCCTACAGATTTCGACGGAACCCTACCAGCCCCTCTGGAACCCTACAGAATACTCCAGGACCCGACAGCACTCTACAAGACCCTTAGCAACACAACGGAACCTCACTAAAACCCTATGGGCTCCTACAGAACACTGTAGGTGCCTACGGAAACCTACAGACCCCTACAGAATACTACCAGCCACTACAGAAAAATATGGCCCCTACGGAACTCTACGGAACCTGGCAGAAACACTGTGGGCCCCTACAGGCCCTTGCGGGCACTTGCAGAACTCTGCAGGAACCCACGGAACTTTATGGAACCCTACCAGCCCCTGCGGAAGCCTAAAGACCCTTGCAGGCAGTTACGGAACGGTACAGGGCCCTAGGGAACTTTACCAGCCACTACGGAACTCTACGGGCCCCTACGGAACCCTGCAGAACCCTCCAGAACCTTACAGAATCCCACGGATTCCTACAGACTCCTGCGGGCACTTACTCAACCCTAGAGGACCCTACGGAACACTACTGGCTCCTGCGGTACTCCAGAGGCCTCTAGGGAACCTACGAAGCTCTACGGAACCCTATGGATCCTTACGGAACAGTACGGGCCCCTTCAGACCTCTGCGGGCCCTTATGGAAACCTACAGGACCCTACGGAACTATACGAGACTCTACAGGCCCCTAGGGAACACCACAGGCCCCTACGGAACCCTACACAACCCTCCGGAAACATATGGCACCCTACAAGCTCCTACCAACCCCTGCGGGCACTTACACAACCCTACAGGCCCCTACGGAAATCTATGGGACTCTACGGGCCCCTAGGGAACCCTTCAGATTTCGACGGAACCCTACCAGCCCCTCTGGAACCCTACAGAATACTCCAGGACCCGACAGCACTCTACAAGACCCTTAGCAACACAACGGAACCTCACTAAAACCCTATGGGCTCCTACAGAACACTGTAGGTGCCTACGGAACCCTACAGACCCGTACAGACACCTACGGGCACTTACAGAACACTGCAGGCCCCTACGGAACCCTACAGGTCCATACAGAACCCCACAGGGCCCTACGGAACTTTACCAGCCACTACGGAACTCTACGGGTCCCTACGGAACCCTGCAGAACCCTCTGGAACCTTACAGAATCCCACAGACTCCTACAGACTTCTGCGGGCACTTAAACAACCCTACAGGCCCCTACGGAACACTGACAGCCCCTATGGAAGGAACCCTACGGGCCCCTACAGAACACTACTGGCTCCTGCGGTACTCCCTTGGCCTCTAGGGAACCTATGAAGCTCTACGGAGCCCTATGGATCTTTACGGAACAGTACGGGCCCCTTCAGACCTCTGCGGGCGCTTATGGAAACCTACAGGACCCTACAGAACTGTATGAGACTCTACAGGCCCCTAGGGAACACCACAGGACCCTACGGAACCGTACGAGACTCTACAGGCCCTTAGGGAACACCACAGGCCCCTACGGAACCCTACACAACCCTCTGGAAACTTATGGAACCCTACAAGCTCCTACCAACCCCTGCGAGCACTTACACAACCCTACAGGTCCCTACGGAAATCTACGGGACTCTATGGGCCCCTAGGGAAGCCTACAGATTTCGACGGAACCCTACCAACCCCTCTGGAACCCTACAGAATACTCCAGGACCCGACAGCACTCTACAAGACCCTTAGCAACACAACGGAACCTCACTAAAACCCTATGGGCTCCTACAGAACACTGTAGGTGCCTACGGAAACCTACAGACCCCTACGGAATACTACCAGCCACTACAGAAAAATATGGCCCCTACGGAACTCTACGGAACCTGGCAGAAACACTGTGGGCCCCTACAGGCCCTTGCGGGCACTTGCAGAACTCTGCAGGAACCCACGGAACTTTATGGAACCCTACCAGCCCCTGCGGAAGCCTAAAGACCCTTGCAGGCAGTTACGGAACGGTACAGGGCCCTAGGGAACTTTACCAGCCACTATGGAACTCTACGGGCCCCTACGGAACCCTGCAGAACCCTCCAGAACCTTACAGAATCCCACGGATTCCTACAGACTCCTGCAGGCACTTACTCAACCCTAGAGGACCCTACGGAACACTGCCAGCTCTTATGGAAGGAACCCTACGGGCCCCTACAGAACACTACTGGCTCCTGCGGTACTCCAGAGGCCTCTAGGGAACCTACGAAGCTCTACGGAACCCTATGGATCCTTACGGAGCAGTACGGGCCCCTTCAGACCTCTGCGGGCGCTTATGGAAACCTACAGGACCCTACGGAACTGTACGAGACTCTACAGGCCCCTAGGGAACACCACAGGCCCCTACGGAACCCTACACAACCCTCCGGAAACATATGGCACCCTACAAGCTCCTACCAACCCCTGCGGGCACTTACACAACTCTACAGGCCCCTACGGAAATCTATGGGACTCTACGGGCCCCTAGGGAACCCTATAGATTTCGATGGAACCCTATGAGGCCCTCTGGAACCCTACAGAATACTCCAGGACCCGACAGCACTCTACAAGACCCTTAGCAACACAACGGAACCTCACTAAAACCCTATGGGCTCCTACAGAATACTGCAGGTGCCTACGGAACCCTACAGACCCGTACAGAAACCTACGGGCACTTACAGAACACTGCAGGCCCCTACGGAACCCTACAGGTCCATACAGAACCCCACAGGGCCCTACGGAACTTTACCAGCCACTACGGAACTCTACGGGTCCCTACGGAACCCTGCAGAACCCTCCAGAACCTTACAGAATCCCACAGACTCCTACAGACTTCTGCGGGCACTTACACAACCCTACAGGTCCCTACGGAAATCTACGGGACTCTATGGGCCCCTAGGGAACCCTATAGATTTCGATGGAACCCTACGAGCCCCTCTGGAACCCTACAGAATACTCCAGGACCCGACAGCACTCTACAAGACCCTTAGCAACACAACGGAACCTCACTAAAACCCTATGGGCTCCTACAGAACACTGCAGGCGCCTACGGAAACCTACAGACCCCTACAGAATACTACCAGCCACTACAGAAAAATATGGCCCCTACGGAACTCTACGGAACCTGGCAGAAACACTGTGGGCCCCTACAGGCCCTTGCAGGCACTTGCAGAACTCTGCAGGAACCCACGGAACTTTATGGAACCCTACCAGCCCCTACGGAAGCCTAAAGACCCTTGCAGGCAGTTACGGAACGGTACAGGGCCCTAGGGAACTTTACCAGCCACTACGGAACTCTACGGGCCCCTACGGAACCCTCCAGAATCCTCCAGAACCTTACAGAATCCCACGGATTCCTACAGACTCCTGCAGGCACTTACTCAACCCTAGAGGACCCTACGGAACACTGCCAGCTCCTATGGAAGGAACCCTACGGGCCCCTACAGAACACTACTGGCTCCTGCAGTACTCCAGAGGCCTCTAGGGAACCTACGAAGCTCTACGGAACCCTATGGATCCTTACGGAGCAGTACGGGCCCCTTCAGACCTCTGCGGGCGCTTATGGAAACCTACAGGACCCTACGGAACTGTACGAGACTCTACAGGCCCCTAGGGAACACCACAGGCCCCTACGGAACCCTACACAACCCTCCGGAAACATATGGCACCCTACAAGCTCCTACCAACCCCTGCGGGCACTTACATAACCCTACAGGGCCCTACGGAAATCTACGGGACTCTACGGGACCCTAGGGAACCCTTCAGATTTCGACGGAACCCTACCAGCCCCTCTGGAACCCTACAGAATACTCCAGGACCCGACAGCACTCTACAAGACCCTTAGCAACACAACGGAACCTCACTAAAACCCTATGGGCTCCTACAGAACACTGCAGGTGCCTACGGAACCCTACAGACACCTGCGGGCACTTACGGAACCCTGCAGGCCCCTACGGAACCCTACAGGTCCATACAGAACCCCACAGGGCCCTACGGAACTTTACCAGCCACTACGGAACTCTACAGGTCCCTACGGAACCCTGCAGAACCCTCCGGAACCTTACAGAATCCCACAGACTCCTACAGACTTCTGCGGGCACTTACACAACCCTACAGGTCCCTACGGAAATCTATGGGACTCTACGGGCCCCTAGGGAACCCTATAGATTTCGATGGAACCCTATGAGGCCCTCTGGAACCCTACAGAATACTCCAGGACCCGACAGCACTCTACAAGACCCTTAGCAACACAACGGAACCTCACTAAAACCCTATGGGCTCCTACAGAATACTGCAGGTGCCTACGGAACCCTACAGACCCGTACAGACACCTACGGGCACTTACAGAACACTGCAGGCCCCTACGGAACCCTACAGGTCCATACAGAACCCCACAGGGCCCTACGGAACTTTACCAGCCACTACGGAACTCTACGGGTCCCTACGGAACCCTGCAGAACCCTCCAGAACCTTACAGAATCCCACAGACTCCTACAGACTTCTGCGGGCACTTACACAACCCTACAGGTCCCTACGGAAATCTACGGGACTCTATGGGCCCCTAGGGAACCCTATAGATTTCGATGGAACCCTACGAGCCCCTCTGGAACCCTACAGAATACTCCAGGACCCGACAGCACTCTACAAGACCCTTAGCAACACAACGGAACCTCACTAAAACCCTATGGGCTCCTACAGAACACTGCAGGCGCCTACGGAAACCTACAGACCCCTACAGAATACTACCAGCCACTACAGAAAAATATGGCCCCTACAGAACTCTACGGAACCTGGCAGAAACACTGTGCGCCCCTACAGGCCCTTGCAGGCACTTGCAGAACTCTGCAGGAACCCACGGAAGTTTATGGAACCCTACCAGCCCCTACGGAAGCCTAAAGACCCTTGCAGGCAGTTACGGAACGGTACAGGGCCCTAGGGAACTTTACCAGCCACTACGGAACTCTACGGGCCCCTACGGAACCCTGCAGAACCCTCCAGAACCTTACAGAATCCCACGGATTCCTACAGACTCCTGCAGGCACTTACTCAACCCTAGAGGACCCTACGGAACACTACTGGCTCCTGCGGTACTCCAGAGGCCTCTAGGGAACCTACGAAGCTCTACGGAACCCTATGGATCCTTACGGAACAGTACGGGCCACTTCAGACCTCTGCGGGCCCTTATGGAAACCTACAGGACCCTACGGAACTGTACGAGACTCTACAGGCCCCTAGGGAACACCACAGGCCCCTACGGAACCCTACACAACCCTCCGGAAACATATGGCACCCTACAAGCTCCTACCAACCCCTGCGGGCACTTACATAACCCTACAGGTCCCTACGGAAATCTATGGGACTCTACGGGCCCCTAGGGAACCCTTCAGATTTCGACGGAACCCTACCAGCCCCTCTGGAACCCTACAGAATACTCCAGGACCCGACAGCACTCTACAAGACCCTTAGCAACACAACGGAACCTCACTAAAACCCTATGGGCTCCTACAGAATACTGCAGGTGCCTACGGAACCCTACAGACCCGTACAGACACCTACGGGCACTTACAGAACACTGCAGGCCCCTACGGAACCCTACAGGTCCATACAGAACCCCACAGGGCCCTACGGAACTTTACCAGCCACTACGGAACTCTATGGGCCCCTACGGAACCCTGCAGAACCCTCCAGAACCTTACAGAATCCCACGGATTCCTACAGACTCCTGCGGGCACTTACTCAACCCTAGAGGACCCTACGGAACACTACTGGCTCCTGCGGTACTCCAGAGGCCTCTAGGGAACCTACGAAGCTCTACTAAACCCTATGGATCCTTACGGAACAGTACGGGCCCCTTCAGACCTCTGCGGGCCCTTATGGAAACCTACAGGACCCTACGGAACTGTACGAGACTCTACAGGCCCCTAGGGAACACCACAGGCCCCTACGGAACCCTACACAACCCTCCGGAAACATATGGCACCCTACAAGCTCCTACCAACCCCTGCGGGCACTTACATAACCCTACAGGTCCCTACGGAAATCTACGGGACTCTACGGGCCCCTAGGGAACCCTTCAGATTTCGACGGAACCCTACCAGCCCCTCTGGAACCCTACAGAATACTCCAGGACCCGACAGCACTCTACAAGACCCTTAGCAACACAACGGAACCTCACTAAAACCCTATGGGCTCCTACAGAACACTGCAGGTGCCTACGGAACCCTACAGACCCCTACGGAACCCTACAGACACCTGCGGGCACTTACGGAACCCTGCAGGCCCCTACGGAACCCTACAGGTCCATACAGAACCCCACAGGGCCCTACGGAACTTTACCAGCCACTACGGAACTCTACAGGTCCCTACGAAACCCTGCAGAACCCTCCGGAACCTTACAGAATCCCACAGACTCCTACAGACTTCTGCGGGCACTTACACAACCCTACAGGCCCCTACGGAACACTGCCAGCCCCTATGGAAGGAACCCTACGGGCCCCTACAGAACACTACTGGCTCCTGCGGTACTCCACAGGCCTCTAGGGAACCTATGAAGCTCTACGGAGCCCTATGGATCCTTACGGAACAGTACGGGCCCCTTCAGACCTCTGCGGGCGCTTATGGAAACCTACAGGACCCTACAGAACTGTACGAGACTCTACAGGCCCCTAGGGAACACCACAGGCCCCTATGGAACCGTACGAGACTCTACAGGCCCCTAGGGAACACCACAGGCCCCTACGGAACCCTACACAACCCTCCGGAAACTTATGGAACCCTACAAGCTCCTACCAACCCCTGCGAGCACTTACACAACCCTACAGGTCCCTACGGAAATCTACGGGACTCTATGGGCCCCTAGGGAAGCCTACAGATTTCGACGGAACCCTACCAACCCCTCTGGAACCCTACAGAATACTCCAGGACCCGACAGCACTCTACAAGACCCTTAGCAACACAACGGAACCTCACTAAAACCCTATGGGCTCCTACAGAACACTGTAGGTGCCTACGGAAACCTACAGACCCCTACGGAATACTACCAGCCACTACAGAAAAATATGGCCCCTACGGAACTCTACGGAACCTGGCAGAAACACTGTGGGCCCCTACAGGCCCTTGCGGGCACTTGCAGAACTCTGCAGGAACCCACGGAACTTTATGGAACCCTACCAGCCCCTGCGGAAGCCTAAAGACCCTTGCAGGCAGTTACGGAACGGTACAGGGCCCTAGGGAACTTTACCAGCCACTATGGAACTCTACGGGCCCCTACGGAACCCTGCAGAACCCTCCAGAACCTTACAGAATCCCACGGATTCCTACAGACTCCTGCAGGCACTTACTCAACCCTAGAGGACCCTACGGAACACTGCCAGCTCCTATGGAAGGAACCCTACGGGCCCCTACAGAACACTACTGGCTCCTGCGGTACTCCACAGGCCTCTAGGGAACCTACGAAGCTCTACGGAACCCTATGGATCCTTACGGAGCAGTACGGGCCCCTTCAGACCTCTGCGGGCGCTTATGGAAACCTACAGGACCCTACGGAACTGTACGAGACTCTACAGGCCCCTAGGGAACACCACAGGCCCCTACGGAACCCTACACAACCCTCCGGAAACATATGGCACCCTACAAGCTCCTACCAACCCCTGCGGGCACTTACACAACCCTACAGGCCCCTACGGAAATCTATGGGACTCTACGGGCCCCTAGGGAACCCTATAGATTTCGATGGAACCCTATGAGGCCCTCTGGAACCCTACAGAATACTCCAGGACCCGACAGCACTCTACAAGACCCTTAGCAACACAACGGAACCTCACTAAAACCCTATGGGCTCCTACAGAATACTGCAGGTGCCTACGGAACCCTACAGACCCGTACAGACACCTACGGGCACTTACAGAACACTACAGGCCCCTACGGAACCCTACAGGTCCATACAGAACCCCACAGGGCCCTACGGAACTTTACCAGCCACTACGGAACTCTACGGGTCCCTACGGAACCCTGCAGAACCCTCCGGAACCTTACAGAATCCCACAGACTCCTACAGACTTCTGCGGGCACTTACACAACCCTACAGGTCCCTACGGAAATCTACGGGACTCTATGGGCCCCTAGGGAACCCTATAGATTTCGATGGAACCCTACGAGCCCCTCTGGAACCCTACAGAATACTCCAGGACCCGACAGCACTCTACAAGACCCTTAGCAACACAACGGAACCTCACTAAAACCCTATGGGCTCCTACAGAACACTGCAGGCGCCTACGGAAACCTACAGACCCCTACAGAATACTACCAGCCACTACAGAAAAATATGGCCCCTACGGAACTCTACGGAACCTGGCAGAAACACTGTGGGCCCCTACAGGCCCTTGCAGGCACTTGCAGAACTCTGCAGGAACCCACGGAACTTTATGGAACCCTACCAGCCCCTACGGAAGCCTAAAGACCCTTGCAGGCAGTTACGGAACGGTACAGGGCCCTAGGGAACTTTACCAGCCACTACGGAACTCTACGGGCCCCTACGGAACCCTGCAGAACCCTCCAGAACCTTACAGAATCCCACGGATTCCTACAGACTCCTGCGGGCACTTACTCAACCCTAGAGGACCCTACGGAACACTACTGGCTCCTGCGGTACTCCAGAGGCCTCTAGGGAACCTACGAAGCTCTACGGAACCCTATGGATCCTTACGGAACAGTACGGGCCACTTCAGACCTCTGCAGGCCCTTATGGAAACCTACAGGACCCTACGGAACCGTACGAGACTCTACAGGCCCCTAGGGAACACCACAGGCCCCTACGGAACCCTACACAACCCTCCGGAAACATATGGCACCCTACAAGCTCCTACCAACCCCTGCGGGCACTTACATAACCCTACAGGTCCCTACGGAAATCTACGGGACTCTACGGGCCCCTAGGGAACCCTTCAGATTTCGACGGAACCCTACCAGCCCCTCTGGAACCCTACAGAATACTCCAGGACCCGACAGCACTCTACAAGACCCTTAGCAACACAACGGAACCTCACTAAAACCCTATGGGCTCCTACAGAATACTGCAGGTGCCTACGGAACCCTACAGACCCGTACAGACACCTACGGGCACTTACAGAACACTGCAGGCCCCTACGGAACCCTACAGGTCCATACAGAACCCCACAGGGCCCTACGGAACTTTACCAGCCACTACGGAACTCTACAGGTCCCTACGGAACCCTGCAGAACCCTCCGGAACCTTACAGAATCCCACAGACTCCTACAGACTTCTGCGGGCACTTACACAACCCTACAGGTCCCTACGGAAATCTATGGGACTCTACGGGCCCCTAGGGAACCCTATAGATTTCGATGGAACCCTATGAGGCCCTCTGGAACCCTACAGAATACTCCAGGACCCGACAGCACTCTACAAGACCCTTAGCAACACAACGGAACCTCACTAAAACCCTATGGGCTCCTACAGAATACTGCAGGTGCCTACGGAACCCTACAGACCCGTACAGACACCTACGGGCACTTACAGAACACTGCAGGCCCCTACGGAACCCTACAGGTCCATACAGAACCCCACAGGGCCCTACGGAACTTTACCAGCCACTACGGAACTCTACGGGTCCCTACGGAACCCTGCAGAACCCTCCAGAACCTTACAGAATCCCACAGACTCCTACAGACTTCTGCGGGCACTTACACAACCCTACAGGTCCCTACGGAAATCTACGGGACTCTATGGGCCCCTAGGGAACCCTATAGATTTCGATGGAACCCTACGAGCCCCTCTGGAACCCTACAGAATACTCCAGGACCCGACAGCACTCTACAAGACCCTTAGCAACACAACGGAACCTCACTAAAACCCTATGGGCTCCTACAGAACACTGCAGGCGCCTACGGAAACCTACAGACCCCTACAGAATACTACCAGCCACTACAGAAAAATATGGCCCCTACAGAACTCTACGGAACCTGGCAGAAACACTGTGCGCCCCTACAGGCCCTTGCGGGCACTTGCAGAACTCTGCAGGAACCCACGGAACTTTATGGAACCCTACCAGCCCCTGCGGAAGCCTAAAGACCCTTGCAGGCAGTTACGGAACGGTACAGGGCCCTAGGGAACTTTACCAGCCACTACGGAACTCTACGGGCCCCTACGGAACCCTGCAGAACCCTCCAGAACCTTACAGAATCCCACGGATTCCTATAGACTCCTGCAGGCACTTACTCAACCCTAGAGGACCCTACGGAACACTGCCAGCTCCTATGGAAGGAACCCTACGGGCCCCTACAGAACACTACTGGCTCCTGCAGTACTCCAGAGGCCTCTAGGGAACCTACGAAGCTCTACGGAACCCTATGGATCCTTACGGAGCAGTACAGGCCCCTTCAAACCTCTGCGGGCCCTTATGGAAACCTACAGGACCCTACGGAACTGTACGAGACTCTACAGGCCCCTAGGGAACACCACAGGCCCCTACGGAACCCTACACAACCCTCCGGAAACATATGGCACCCTACAAGCTCCTACCAACCCCTGCGGGCACTTACACAACCCTACAGGCCCCTACGGAAATCTATGGGACTCTACGGGCCCCTAGGGAACCCTTCAGATTTCGACGGAACCCTACCAGCCCCTCTGGAACCCTACAGAATACTCCAGGACCCGACAGCACTCTACAAGACCCTTAGCAACACAACGGAACCTCACTAAAACCCTATGGGCTCCTACAGAACACTGCAGGTGCCTACGGAACCCTACAGACCCCTACGGAACCCTACAGACACCTGCAGGCACTTACGGAACCCTGCAGGCCCCTACGGAACCCTACAGGTCCATACAGAACCCCACACGGCCCTACGGAACTTTATCAGCCACTACGGAACTCTACAGGTCCCTACGGAACCCTGCAGAACCCTCCAGAACCTTACAGAATCCCACGGATTCCTACAGACTCCTGCGGGCACTTAAACAACCCTACAGGCCCCTACGGAACACTGCCAGCCCCTATGGAAGGAACCCTACGGGCCCCTACAGAACACTACTGGCTCCTGCGGTACTCCACAGGCCTCTAGGGAACCTATGAAGCTCTACGGAGCCCTATGGATCCTTACGGAACAGTACGGGCCCCTTCAGACCTCTGCGGGCGCTTATGGAAACCTACAGGACCCTACAGAACTGTACGAGACTCTACAGGCCCCTAGGGAACACCACAGGCCCCTATGGAACCGTACGAGACTCTACAGGCCCTTAGGGAAAACCACAGGCCCCTACGGAACCCTACACAACCCTCTGGAAACTTATGGAACCCTACAAGCTCCTACCAACCCCTGCGAGCACTTACACAACCCTACAGGTCCCTACGGAAATCTACGGGACTCTATGGGCCCCTAGGGAACCCTTCAGATTTCGACGGAACCCTACCAGCCCCTCTGGAACCCTACAGAATACTCCAGGACCCGACAGCACTCTACAAGACCCTTAGCAACACAACGGAACCTCACTAAAACCCTATGGGCTCCTACAGAACACTGTAGGTGCCTACGGAAACCTACAGACCCCTACGGAATACTACCAGCCACTACAGAAAAATATGGCCCCTACGGAACTCTACGGAACCTGGCAGAAACACTGTGGGCCCCTACAGGCCCTTGCGGGCACTTGCAGAACTCTGCAGGAACCCACGGAACTTTATGGAACCCTACCAGCCCCTGCGGAAGCCTAAAGACCCTTGCAGGCAGTTACGGAACGGTACAGGGCCCTAGGGAACTTTACCAGCCACTACGGAACTCTACGGGCCCCTACGGAACCCTGCAGAACCCTCCAGAACCTTACAGAATCCCACGGATTCCTACAGACTCCTGCGGGCACTTACTCAACCCTAGAGGACCCTACGGAACACTACTGGCTCCTGCGGTACTCCAGAGGCCTCTAGGGAACCTACGAAGCTCTACGGAACCCTATGGATCCTTACGGAACAGTACGGGCCCCTTCAGACCTCTGCGGGCGCTTATGGAAACCTACAGGACCCTACGGAACTGTACGAGACTCTACAGGCCCCTAGGGAACACCACAGGCCCCTACGGAACCCTACACAACCCTCCGGAAACATATGGCACCCTACAAGCTCCTACCAACCCCTGCGGGCACTTACATAACCCTACAGGTCCCTACGGAAATCTACGGGACTCTACGGGCCCCTAGGGAACCCTTCAGATTTCGACGGAACCCTACCAGCCCCTCTGGAACCCTACAGAATACTCCAGGACCCGACAGCACTCTACAAGACCCTTAGCAACACAACGGAACCTCACTAAAACCCTATGGGCTCCTACAGAACACTGCAGGTGCCTACGGAACCCTACAGACCCCTACGGAACCCTACAGACACCTGCAGGCACTTACGGAACCCTGCAGGCCCCTACGGAACCCTACAGGTCCATACAGAACCCCACAGGGCCCTACGGAACTTTATCAGCCACTACGGAACTCTACAGGTCCCTACGGAACCCTGCAGAACCCTCCAGAACCTTACAGAATCCCACGGATTCCTACAGACTCCTGCGGGCACTTACTCAACCCTACAGGCCCCTACGGAACACTGCCAGCCCCTATGGAAGGAACCCTACGGGCCCCTACAGAACACTACTGGCTCCTGCGGTACTCCACAGGCCTCTAGGGAACCTATGAAGCTCTACGGAGCCCTATGGATCCTTACGGAACAGTACGGGCCCCTTCAGACCTCTGCGGGCGCTTATGGAAACCTACAGGACCCTACAGAACTGTACGAGACTCTACAGGCCCCTAGGGAACACCACAGGCCCCTATGGAACCGTACGAGACTCTACAGGCCCTTAGGGAAAACCACAGGCCCCTACGGAACCCTACACAACCCTCTGGAAACTTATGGAACCCTACAAGCTCCTACCAACCCCTGCGAGCACTTACACAACCCTACAGGTCCCTACGGAAATCTACGGGACTCTATGGGCCCCTAGGGAACCCTTCAGATTTCGACGGAACCCTACCAGCCCCTCTGGAACCCTACAGAATACTCCAGGACCCGACAGCACTCTACAAGACCCTTAGCAACACAACGGAACCTCACTAAAACCCTATGGGCTCCTACAGAACACTGTAGGTGCCTACGGAAACCTACAGACCCCTACGGAATACTACCAGCCACTACAGAAAAATATGGCCCCTACGGAACTCTACGGAACCTGGCAGAAACACTGTGGGCCCCTACAGGCCCTTGCGGGCACTTGCAGAACTCTGCAGGAACCCACGGAACTTTATGGAACCCTACCAGCCCCTGCGGAAGCCTAAAGACCCTTGCAGGCAGTTACGGAACGGTACAGGGCCCTAGGGAACTTTACCAGCCACTACGGAACTCTACGGGCCCCTACGGAACCCTGCAGAACCCTCCAGAACCTTACAGAATCCCACGGATTCCTACAGACTCCTGCGGGCACTTACTCAACCCTAGAGGACCCTACGGAACACTACTGGCTCCTGCGGTACTCCAGAGGCCTCTAGGGAACCTACGAAGCTCTACGGAACCCTATGGATCCTTACGGAACAGTACGGGCCCCTTCAGACCTCTGCGGGCGCTTATGGAAACCTACAGGACCCTACGGAACTGTACGAGACTCTACAGGCCCCTAGGGAACACCACAGGCCCCTACGGAACCCTACACAACCCTCCGGAAACATATGGCACCCTACAAGCTCCTACCAACCCCTGCGGGCACTTACATAACCCTACAGGTCCCTACGGAAATCTACGGGACTCTACGGGCCCCTAGGGAACCCTTCAGATTTCGACGGAACCCTACCAGCCCCTCTGGAACCCTACAGAATACTCCAGGACCCGACAGCACTCTACAAGACCCTTAGCAACACAACGGAACCTCACTAAAACCCTATGGGCTCCTACAGAACACTGCAGGTGCCTACGGAACCCTACAGACCCCTACGGAACCCTACAGACACCTGCAGGCACTTACGGAACCCTGCAGGCCCCTACGGAACCCTACAGGTCCATACAGAACCCCACAGGGCCCTACGGAACTTTATCAGCCACTACGGAACTCTACAGGTCCCTACGGAACCCTGCAGAACCCTCCGGAACCTTACAGAATCCCACAGACTCCTACAGACTTCTGCGGGCACTTACACAACCCTACAGGCCCCTACGGAACACTGCCAGCCCCTATGGAAGGAACCCTACGGGCCCCTACAGAACACTACTGGCTCCTGCGGTACTCCACAGGCCTCTAGGGAACCTATGAAGCTCTACGGAGCCCTATGGATCCTTACGGAACAGTACGGGCCCCTTCAGACCTCTGCGGGCGCTTATGGAAACCTACAGGACCCTACAGAACTGTACGAGACTCTACAGGCCCCTAGGGAACACCACAGGCCCCTATGGAACCGTACGAGACTCTACAGGCCCTTAGGGAAAACCACAGGCCCCTACGGAACCCTACACAACCCTCTGGAAACTTATGGAACCCTACAAGCTCCTACCAACCCCTGCGAGCACTTACACAACCCTACAGGTCCCTACGGAAATCTACGGGACTCTATGGGCCCCTAGGGAACCCTTCAGATTTCGACGGAACCCTACCAGCCCCTCTGGAACCCTACAGAATACTCCAGGACCCGACAGCACTCTACAAGACCCTTAGCAACACAACGGAACCTCACTAAAACCCTATGGGCTCCTACAGAACACTGTAGGTGCCTACGGAAACCTACAGACCCCTACGGAATACTACCAGCCACTACAGAAAAATATGGCCCCTACGGAACTCTACGGAACCTGGCAGAAACACTGTGGGCCCCTACAGGCCCTTGCGGGCACTTGCAGAACTCTGCAGGAACCCACGGAACTTTATGGAACCCTACAAGCCCCTGCGGAAGCCTAAAGACCCTTGCAGGCAGTTACGGAACGGTACAGGGCCCTAGGGAACTTTACCAGCCACTACGGAACTCTACGGGCCCCTACGGAACCCTGCAGAACCCTCCAGAACCTTACAGAATCCCACGGATTCCTACAGACTCCTGCGGGCACTTACTCAACCCTAGAGGACCCTACGGAACACTACTGGCTCCTGCGGTACTCCAGAGGCCTCTAGGGAACCTACGAAGCTCTACGGAACCCTATGGATCCTTACGGAACAGTACGGGCCCCTTCAGACCTCTGCGGGCCCTTATGGAAACCTACAGGACCCTACGGAACTATACGAGACTCTACAGGCCCCTAGGGAACACCACAGGCCCCTACGGAACCCTACACAACCCTCCGGAAACATATGGCACCCTACAAGCTCCTACCAACCCCTGCGGGCACATACACAACCCTACAGGCCCCTACGGAAATCTATGGGACTCTACGGGCCCCTAGGGAACCCTTCAGATTTCGACGGAACCCTACCAGCCCCTCTGGAACCCTACAGAATACTCCAGGACCCGACAGCACTCTACAAGACCCTTAGCAACACAACAGAACCTCACTAAAACCCTATGGGCTCCTACAGAATACTGCAGGTGCCTACGGAACCCTACAGACCCGTACAGACACCTACGGGCACTTACAGAACACTGCAGGCCCCTACGGAACCCTACAGGTCCATACAGAACCCCACACGGCCCTACGGAACTTTACCAGCCACTACGGAACTCTACGGGTCCCTACGGAACCCTGCAGAACCCTCTGGAACCTTACAGAATCCCACAGACTCCTACAGACTTCTGCGGGCACTTACACAACCCTACAGGCCCCTAGGGAACACTGACAGCCCCTATGGAAGGAACCCTACGGGCCCCTACAGAACACTACTGGCTCCTGCGGTACTCCACAGGCCTCTAGGGAACCTATGAAGCTCTACGGAGCCCTATGGATCCTTACGGAACAGTACGGGCCCCTTCAGACCTCTGCGGGCGCTTATGGAAACCTACAGGACCCTACAGAACTGTATGAGACTCTACAGGCCCCTAGGGAACACCACAGGCCCCTACGGAACCGTACGAGACTCTACAGGCCCTTAGGGAACACCACAGGCCCCTACGGAACCCTACACAACCCTCTGGAAACTTATGGAACCCTACAAGCTCCTACCAACCCCTGCGAGCACTTACACAACCCTACAGGTCCCTACGGCAATCTACGGGACTCTATGGGCCCCTAGGGAAGCCTACAGATTTCGACGGAACCCTACGAGCCCCTCTGGAACCCTACAGAATACTCCAGGACCCGACAGCACTCTACAAGACCCTTAGCAACACAACGGAACCTCACTAAAACCCTATGGGCTCCTACAGAACACTGTAGGTGCCTACGGAAACCTACAGACCCCTACGGAATACTACCAGCCACTACAGAAAAATATGGCCCCTACGGAACTCTACGGAACCTGGCAGAAACACTGTGGGCCCCTACAGGCCCTTGCGGGCACTTGCAGAACTCTGCAGGAACCCACGGAACTTTATGGAACCCTACCAGCCCCTACGGAAGCCTAAAGACCCTTGCAGGCAGTTACGGAACGGTACAGGGCCCTAGGGAACTTTACCAGCCACTACGGAACTCTACGGGCCCCTACGGAACCCTGCAGAACCCTCCAGAACCTTACAGAATCCCACGGATTCCTACAGACTCCTGCAGGCACTTACTCAACCCTAGAGGACCCTACGGAACACTACTGGCTCCTGCGGTATTCCAGAGGCCTCTAGGGAACCTACGAAGCTCTACGGAACCCTATGGATCCTTACGGAGCAGTACGGGCCCCTTCAGACCTCTGCGGGCCCTTATGGAAACCTACAGGACCCTACGGAACTGTACGAGACTCTACAGGCCCCTAGGGAACACCACAGGCCCCTACGGAACCCTACACAACCCTCCAGAAACATATGGCACCCTACAAGCTCCTACCAACCCCTGCGGGCACTTACACAACCCTACAGGCCCCTACGGAAATCTATGGGACTCTACGGGCCCCTAGGGAACCCTTCAGATTTCGACGGAACCCTACCAGCCCCTCTGGAACCCTACAGAATACTCCAGGACCGGACAGCACTCTACAAGACCCTTAGCAACACAACGGAACCTCACTAAAACCCTATGGGCTCCTACAGAACACTGCAGGTGCCTACGGAACCCTACAGACCCCTACGGAACCCTACAGACAGCTGCGGGCACTTACGGAACCCTGCAGGCCCCTACGGAACCCTACAGGTCCATACAGAACCCCACAGGGCCCTACGGAACTTTACCAGCCACTACGGAACTCTACAGGTCCCTACGGAACCCTGCAGAAACCTCCGGAACCTTACAGAATCCCACAGACTCCTACAGACTTCTGCGGGCACTTACACAACCCTACAGGCCCCTACGGAAATCTATGGGACTCTACGGGCCCATAGGGAACCCTATAGATTTCGATGGAACCCTATGAGGCCCTCTGGAACCCTACAGAATACTCCAGGACCCGACAGCACTCTACAAGACCCTTAGCAACACAACGGAACCTCACTAAATCCCTATGGGCTCCTACAGAATACTGCAGGTGCCTACGGAACCCTACAGACCCGTACAGACACCTACGGGAACTTACAGAACACTGCAGGCCCCTACGGAACCCTACAGGTCCATACAGAACCCCACACGGCCTACGGAACTTTACCAGCCACTACGGAACTCTACGGGTCCCTACGGAACCCTGCAGAACCCTCTGGAACCTTACAGAATCCCACAGACTCCTACAGACTTCTGCGGGCACTTAAACAACCCTACAGGCCCCTACGGAACACTGCCAGCCCCTATGGAAGGAACCCTACGGGCCCCTACAAAACACTACTGGCTCCTGCGGTACTCCACAGGCCTCTAGGGAACCTACGAAGCTCTACGGAGCCCTATGGATCCTTACGGAACAGTACGGGCCCCTACAGACCTCTGCGGGTGCTTATGGAAACCTACAGGACCCTACAGAACTGTATGAGACTCTACAGGCCCCTAGGGAACACCACAGGACCCTACGGAACCGTACGAGACTCTACAGGCCCTTAGGGAACACCACAGGCCCCTACGGAACCCTACACAACCCTCTGGAAACTTATGGAACCCTACAAGCTCCTACCAACCCCTGCGAGCACTTACACAACCCTACAGGTCCCTACGGAAATCTACGGGACTCTATGGGCCCCTAGGGAACCCTACAGATTTTGACGGAACCCTACAAGCCCCTCTGGAACCCTACAGAATACTCCAGGACCCGACAGCACTCTACAAGACCCTTAGCAACACAACGGAACCTCACTAAAACCCTATGGGCTCCTACAGAACACTGTAGGTGCCTACGGAACCCTACAGACCCCTACAGAATACTACCAGCCACTACAGAAAAATTTGGCCCCTACGGAACTCTACGGAACCTGGCAGAAACACTGTGGGCCCCTACAGGCCCTTGCGGGCACTTGCAGAACTCTGCAGGAACCCACGGAACTTTATGGAACCCTACAAGCCCCTGCGGAAGCCTAAAGACCCTTGCAGGCAGTTACGGAACGGTACAGGGCCCTAGGGAACTTTACCAGCCACTACGGAACTCTACGGGCCCCTACGGAACCCTGCAGAACCCTCCAGAACCTTACAGAATCCCACGGATTCCTACAGACTCCTGCGGGCACTTACTCAACCCTAGAGGACCCTACAGAACACTACTGGCTCCTGCGGTACTCCAGAGGCCTCTAGGGAACCTACGAAGCTCTACGGAACCCTATGGATCCTTACGGAACAGTACGGGCCCCTTCAGACCTCTGCGGGCCCTTATGGAAACCTACAGGACCCTACGGAACTATATGAGACTCTACAGGCCCCTAGGGAACACCACAGGCCCCTACGGAACCCTACACAACCCTCCGGAAACATATGGCACCCTACAAGCTCCTACCAACCCCTGCGGGCACTTACAGAACCCTACAGGCCCCTACGGAAATCTATGGGACTCTACGGGCCCCTAGGGAACCCTTCAGATTTCGACGGAACCCTACCAGCCCCTCTGGAACCCTACAGAATACTCCAGGACCCGACAGCACTCTACAAGACCCTTAGCAACACAACGGAACCTCACTAAAACCCTATGGGCTCCTACAGAATACTGCAGGTGCCTATGGAACCCTACAGACCCGTACAGACACCTACGGGCACTTACAGAACACTGCAGGCCCCTACGGAACCCTACAGGTCCATACAGAACCCCACACGGCCCTACGGAACTTTACCAGCCACTACGGAACTCTACAGGTCCCTACGGAACCCTGCAGAACCCTCTGGAACCTTACAGAATCCCACAGACTCCTACAGACTTCTGCGAGCACTTAAACAACCCTACAGGTTCCTAGGGAACACTGACAGCCCCTATGGAAGGAACCCTACGGGCCCCTACAGAACACTACTGGCTCCTGCGGTACTCCACAGGCCTCTAGGGAACCTATGAAGCTCTACGGAGCCCTATGGATCCTTACGGAACAGTACGGGCCCCTTCAGACCTCTGCGGGCGCTTATGGAAACCTACAGGACCCTACAGAACTGTACGAGACTCTACAGGCCCCTAGGGAACACCACAGGCCCCTATGGAACCGTACGAGACTCTACAGGCCCTTAGGGAACACCTCAGGCCCCTACGGAACCCTACACAACCCTCTGGAAACTTATGGAACCCTACAAGCTCCTACCAACCCCTGCGAGCACTTACACAACCCTACAGGTCCCTACGGCAATCTACGGGACTCTATGGGCCCCTAGGGAAGCCTACAGATTTCGACGGAACCCTACGAGCCCCTCTGGAACCCTACAGAATACTCCAGGACCCGACAGCACTCTACAAGACCCTTAGCAACACAACGGAACCTCACTAAAACCCTATGGGCTCCTACAGAACACTGCAGGTGCCTACGGAACCCTACAGACCCCTACGGAACCCTACAGACACCTGCGGGCACTTACGGAACCCTGCAGGCCCCTACGGAACCCTACAGGTCCATACAGAACCCCACAGGGCCCTACGGAACTTTACCAGCCACTACGGAACTCTACGGGCCCCTACGGAACCCTGCAGAACCCTCCGGAACCTTACAGAATCCCACAGACTCCTACAGACTTCTGCGGGCACTTACACAACCCTACAGGTCCCTACGGAAATCTACGGGACTCTATGGGCCCCTAGGGAACCCTACAGATTTCGACGGAACCCTACAAGCCCCTCTGGAACCCTACAGAATACTCCAGGACCCGACAGCACTCTACAAGACCCTTAGCAACACAACGGAACCTCACTAAAACCCTATGGGCTCCTACAGAACACTGTAGGTGCCTACGGAAACCTACAGACCCGTACAGAATACTACCAGCCACTACAGAAAAATATGGCCCCTACGGAACTCTACGGAACCTGGCAGAAACACTGTGGGCCCCTACAGGCCCTTGCAGGCACTTGCAGAACTCTGCAGGAACCCACGGAACTTTATGGAACCCTACCAGCCCCTACGGAAGCCTAAAGACCCTTGCAGGCAGTTACAGAACGGTACAGGGCCCTAGGGAACTTTACCAGCCACTATGGAACTCTACAAGCCCCTACGGAACCCTGCAGAACCCTCCAGAGCCTTACAGAATCCCACGGATTCCTACAGACTCCTGCAGGCACTTACTCAACCCTAGAGGACCCTACGGAACACTGCCAGCTCCTATGGAAGGAACCCTACGGGCCCCTACAGAACACTACTGGCTCCTGCGGTACTCCAGAGGCCTCTAGGGAACCTACGAAGCTCTACGGAACCCTATGGATCCTTACGGAACAGTACGGGCCCCTTCAGACCTCTGCGGGCCCTTATGGAAACCTACAGGACCCTACGGAACTGTACGAGACTCTACAGGCCCCTAGGGAACACCACAGGCCCCTACGGAACCCTACACAACCCTCCGGAAACATATGGCACCCTACAAGCTCCTACCAACCCCTGCGGGCACTTACACAACCCTACAGGCCCCTACGGAAATCTATGGGACTCTACGGGCCCCTAGGGAACCCTTCAGATTTCGACGGAACCCTACCAGCCCCTCTGGAACCCTACAGAATACTCCAGGACCTGACAGCACTCTACAAGACCCTTAGCAACACAACGGAACCTCACTAAAACCCTATGGGCTCCTACAGAACACTGCAGGTGCCTACGGAACCCTACAGACCCCTACGGAACCCTACAGACACCTGCGGGCACTTACGGAACCCTGCAGGCCCCTACGGAACCCTACAGGTCCATACAGAACCCCACAGGGCCCTACGGAACTTTACCAGCCACTACGGAACTCTACGGGTCCCTACGGAACCCTGCAGAACCCTCTGGAACCTTACAGAATCCCACAGACTCCTACAGACTTCTGCGGGCACTTAAACAACCCTACAGGCCCCTACGGAACACTGCCAGCCCCTATGGAAGGAACCCTACGGGCCCCTACAAAACACTACTGGCTCCTGCGGTACTCCACAGGCCTCTAGGGAACCTACGAAGCTCTACGGAGCCCTATGGATCCTTACGGAACAGTACGGGCCCCTACAGACCTCTGCGGGTGCTTATGGAAACCTACAGGACCCTACAGAACTGTATGAGACTCTACAGGCCCCTAGGGAACACCACAGGACCCTACGGAACCGTACGAGACTCTACAGGCCCTTAGGGAACACCACAGGCCCCTACGGAACCCTACACAACCCTCTGGAAACTTATGGAACCCTACAAGCTCCTACCAACCCCTGCGAGCACTTACACAACCCTACAGGTCCCTACGGAAATCTACGGGACTCTATGGGCCCCTAGGGAACCCTACAGATTTTGACGGAACCCTACAAGCCCCTCTGGAACCCTACAGAATACTCCAGGACCCGACAGCACTCTACAAGACCCTTAGCAACACAACGGAACCTCACTAAAACCCTATGGGCTCCTACAGAACACTGTAGGTGCCTACGGAACCCTACAGACCCCTACAGAATACTACCAGCCACTACAGAAAAATTTGGCCCCTACGGAACTCTACGGAACCTGGCAGAAACACTGTGGGCCCCTACAGGCCCTTGCGGGCACTTGCAGAACTCTGCAGGAACCCACGGAACTTTATGGAACCCTACAAGCCCCTGCGGAAGCCTAAAGACTCTTGCAGGCAGTTACGGAACGGTACAGGGCCCTAGGGAACTTTACCAGCCACTACGGAACTCTACGGGCCCCTACGGAACCCTGCAGAACCCTCCAGAACCTTACAGAATCCCACGGATTCCTACAGACTCCTGCGGGCACTTACTCAACCCTAGAGGACCCTACAGAACACTACTGGCTCCTGCGGTACTCCAGAGGCCTCTAGGGAACCTACGAAGCTCTACGGAACCCTATGGATCCTTACGGAACAGTACGGGCCCCTTCAGACCTCTGCGGGCCCTTATGGAAACCTACAGGACCCTACGGAACTATATGAGACTCTACAGGCCCCTAGGGAACACCACAGGCCCCTACGGAACCCTACACAACCCTCCGGAAACATATGGCACCCTACAAGCTCCTACCAACCCCTGCGGGCACTTACAGAACCCTACAGGCCCCTACGGAAATCTATGGGACTCTACGGGCCCCTAGGGAACCCTTCAGATTTCGACGGAACCCTACCAGCCCCTCTGGAACCCTACAGAATACTCCAGGACCCGACAGCACTCTACAAGACCCTTAGCAACACAACGGAACCTCACTAAAACCCTATGGGCTCCTACAGAATACTGCAGGTGCCTATGGAACCCTACAGACCCGTACAGACACCTACGGGCACTTACAGAACACTGCAGGCCCCTACGGAACCCTACAGGTCCATACAGAACCCCACACGGCCCTACGGAACTTTACCAGCCACTACGGAACTCTACAGGTCCCTACGGAACCCTGCAGAACCCTCTGGAACCTTACAGAATCCCACAGACTCCTACAGACTTCTGCGAGCACTTAAACAACCCTACAGGTTCCTAGGGAACACTGACAGCCCCTATGGAAGGAACCCTACGGGCCCCTACAGAACACTACTGGCTCCTGCGGTACTCCACAGGCCTCTAGGGAACCTATGAAGCTCTACGGAGCCCTATGGATCCTTACGGAACAGTACGGGCCCCTTCAGACCTCTGCGGGCGCTTATGGAAACCTACAGGACCCTACAGAACTGTACGAGACTCTACAGGCCCCTAGGGAACACCACAGGCCCCTATGGAACCGTACGAGACTCTACAGGCCCTTAGGGAACACCTCAGGCCCCTACGGAACCCTACACAACCCTCTGGAAACTTATGGAACCCTACAAGCTCCTACCAACCCCTGCGAGCACTTACACAACCCTACAGGTCCCTACGGCAATCTACGGGACTCTATGGGCCCCTAGGGAAGCCTACAGATTTCGACGGAACCCTACGAGCCCCTCTGGAACCCTACAGAATACTCCAGGACCCGACAGCACTCTACAAGACCCTTAGCAACACAACGGAACCTCACTAAAACCCTATGGGCTCCTACAGAACACTGCAGGTGCCTACGGAACCCTACAGACCGCTACGGAACCCTACAGACACCTGCGGGCACTTACGGAACCCTGCAGGCCCCTACGGAACCCTACAGGTCCATACAGAACCCCACAGGGCCCTACGGAACTTTACCAGCCACTACGGAACTC
Organism: Numenius arquata; assembly: GCF_964106895.1. NCBI lineage: Eukaryota > Metazoa > Chordata > Aves > Charadriiformes > Scolopacidae > Numenius > Numenius arquata. The sequence goes on from NW_027415620.1 coordinate 156,941, forward strand.
TACGGGCCCCTACGGAACCCTGCAGAACCCTCCGGAACCTTACAGAATCCCACAGACTCCTACAGACTTCTGCGGGCACTTACACAACCCTACAGGTCCCTACGGAAATCTACGGGACTCTATGGGCCCCTAGGGAACCCTACAGATTTCGACGGAACCCTACAAGCCCCTCTGGAACCCTACAGAATACTCCAGGACCCGACAGCACTCTACAAGACCCTTAGCAACACAACGGAACCTCACTAAAACCCTATGGGCTCCTACAGAACACTGTAGGTGCCTACGGAAACCTACAGACCCGTACAGAATACTACCAGCCACTACAGAAAAATATGGCCCCTACGGAACTCTACGGAACCTGGCAGAAACACTGTGGGCCCCTACAGGCCCTTGCAGGCACTTGCAGAACTCTGCAGGAACCCACGGAACTTTATGGAACCCTACCAGCCCCTACGGAAGCCTAAAGACCCTTGCAGGCAGTTACAGAACGGTACAGGGCCCTAGGGAACTTTACCAGCCACTATGGAACTCTACAAGCCCCTACGGAACCCTGCAGAACCCTCCAGAGCCTTACAGAATCCCACGGATTCCTACAGACTCCTGCAGGCACTTACTCAACCCTAGAGGACCCTACGGAACACTGCCAGCTCCTATGGAAGGAACCCTACGGGCCCCTACAGAACACTACTGGCTCCTGCGGTACTCCAGAGGCCTCTAGGGAACCTACGAAGCTCTACGGAACCCTATGGATCCTTACGGAACAGTACGGGCCCCTTCAGACCTCTGCGGGCCCTTATGGAAACCTACAGGACCCTACGGAACTGTACGAGACTCTACAGGCCCCTAGGGAACACCACAGGCCCCTACGGAACCCTACACAACCCTCCGGAAACATATGGCACCCTACAAGCTCCTACCAACCCCTGCAGGCACTTACACAACCCTACAGGCCCCTACGGAAATCTATGGGACTCTACGGGCCCCTAGGGAACCCTTCAGATTTCGACGGAACCCTACCAGCCCCTCTGGAACCCTACAGAATACTCCAGGACCTGACAGCACTCTACAAGACCCTTAGCAACACAACGGAACCTCACTAAAACCCTATGGGCTCCTACAGAACACTGCAGGTGCCTACGGAACCCTACAGACCCCTACGGAACCCTACAGACACCTGCGGGCACTTACGGAACCCTGCAGGCCCCTACGGAACCCTACAGGTCCATACAGAACCCCACAGGGCCCTACGGAACTTTACCAGCCACTACGGAACTCTACGGGTCCCTACGGAACCCTGCAGAACCCTCTGGAACCTTACAGAATCCCACAGACTCCTACAGACTTCTGCGGGCACTTACACAACCCTACAGGCCCCTACGGAACACTGCCAGCCCCTATGGAAGGAACCCTACGGGCCCCTACAGAACACTACTGGCTCCTGCGGTACTCCAGAGGCCTCTAGGGAACCTACGAAGCTCTACGGAACCCTATGGATCCTTACGGAACAGTACGGGCCCCTTCAGACCTCTGCGGGCCCTTATGGAAACCTACAGGACCCTACGGAACTGTACGAGACTCTACAGGCCCCTAGGGAACACCACAGGCCCCTACGGAACCCTACACAACCCTCCGGAAACATATGGCACCCTACAAGCTCCTACCAACCCCTGCGGGCACTTACACAACCCTACAGGCCCCTACGGAAATCTATGGGACTCTACGGGCCCCTAGGGAACCCTTCAGATTTCGACGGAACCCTACCAGCCCCTCTGGAACCCTACAGAATACTCCAGGACCTGACAGCACTCTACAAGACCCTTAGCAACACAACGGAACCTCACTAAAACCCTATGGGCTCCTACAGAACACTGCAGGTGCCTACGGAACCCTACAGACCCCTACGGAACCCTACAGACACCTGCGGGCACTTACGGAACCCTGCAGGCCCCTACGGAACCCTACAGGTCCATACAGAACCCCACAGGGCCCTACGGAACTTTACCAGCCACTACGGAACTCTACGGGTCCCTACGGAACCCTGCAGAACCCTCTGGAACCTTACAGAATCCCACAGACTCCTACAGACTTCTGCGGGCACTTACACAACCCTACAGGTCCCTACGGAAATCTACGGGACTCTATGGGCCCCTAGGGAACCCTACAGATTTCGACGGAACCCTACAAGCCCCTCTGGAACCCTACAGAATACTCCAGGACCCGACAGCACTCTACAAGACCCTTAGCAACACAACGGAACCTCACTAAAACCCTATGGGCTCCTACAGAACACTGTAGGTGCCTACGGAAACCTACAGACCCGTACAGAATACTACCAGCCACTACAGAAAAATATGGCCCCTACGGAACTCTACGGAACCTGGCAGAAACACTGTGGGCCCCTACAGGCCCTTGCAGGCACTTGCAGAACTCTGCAGGAACCCACGGAACTTTATGGAACCCTACCAGCCCCTACGGAAGCCTAAAGACCCTTGCAGGCAGTTACAGAACGGTACAGGGCCCTAGGGAACTTTACCAGCCACTATGGAACTCTACGGGCCCCTACGGAACCCTGCAGAACCCTCCAGAGCCTTACAGAATCCCACGGATTCCTACAGACTCCTGCAGGCACTTACTCAACCCTAGAGGACCCTACGGAACACTGCCAGCTCCTATGGAAGGAACCCTACGGGCCCCTACAGAACACTACTGGCTCCTGCGGTACTCCAGAGGCCTCTAGGGAACCTACGAAGCTCTACGGAACCCTATGGATCCTTACGGAACAGTACGGGCCCCTTCAGACCTCTGCGGGCCCTTATGGAAACCTACAGGACCCTACGGAACTGTACGAGACTCTACAGGCCCCTAGGGAACACCACAGGCCCCTACGGAACCCTACACAACCCTCCGGAAACATATGGCACCCTACAAGCTCCTACCAACCCCTGCGGGCACTTACACAACCCTACAGGCCCCTACGGAAATCTATGGGACTCTACGGGCCCCTAGGGAACCCTTCAGATTTCGACGGAACCCTACCAGCCCCTCTGGAACCCTACAGAATACTCCAGGACCTGACAGCACTCTACAAGACCCTTAGCAACACAACGGAACCTCACTAAAACCCTATGGGCTCCTACAGAACACTGCAGGTGCCTACGGAACCCTACAGACCCCTACGGAACCCTACAGACACCTGCGGGCACTTACGGAACCCTGCAGGCCCCTACGGAACCCTACAGGTCCATACAGAACCCCACACGGCCCTACGGAACTTTACCAGCCACTACGGAACTCTACGGGTCCCTACGGAACCCTGCAGAACCCTCTGGAACCTTACAGAATCCCACAGACTCCTACAGACTTCTGCGGGCACTTACACAACCCTACAGGCCCCTACGGAACACTGCCAGCCCCTATGGAAGGAACCCTACGGGCCCCTACAGAACACTACTGGCTCCTGCGGTACTCCACAGGCCTCTAGGGAACCTATGAAGCTCTACGGAGCCCTATGGATCCTTACGGAACAGTACGGGCCCCTTCAGACCTCTGCGGGCGCTTATGGAAACCTACAGGACCCTACGGAACTGTACGAGACTCTACAGGCCCCTAGGGAACACCACAGGCCCCTACGGAACCGTACGAGACTCTAAAGGCCCTTAGGGAGCACCACAGGCCCCTACGGAACCCTACACAACCCTCTGGAAACTTATGGAACCCTACAAGCTCCTACCAACCCCTGCGAGCACTTATACAACCCTACAGGTCCCTACGGAAATCTACGGGACTCTATGGGCCCCTAGGGAACCCTACAGATTTCGACGGAACCCTACGAGCCCCTCTGGAACCCTACAGAATACTCCAGGACCTGACAGCACTCTACAAGACCCTTAGCAACACAACGGAACCTCACTAAAACCCTATGGGCTCCTACAGAACACTGTAGGTGCCTACGGAAACCTACAGACCCCTACGGAATACTACCAGCCACTACAGAAAAATATGGCCCCTACGGAACTCTACGGAACCTGGCAGAAACACTGTGGGCCCCTACAGGCCCTTGCGGGCACTTGCAGAACTCTGCAGGAACCCACGGAACTTTATGGAACCCTACAAGCCCCTACGGAAGCCTAAAGACCCTTGCAGGCAGTTACGGAACGGTACAGGGCCCTAGGGAACTTTACCAGCCACTACGGAACTCTACGGGCCCCTACGGAACCCTGCAGAACCCTCCAGAACCTTACAGAATCCCACGGATTCCTACAGACTCCTGCAGGCACTTACTCAACCCTAGAGGACCCTACGGAACACTACTGGCTCCTGCGGTATTCCAGAGGCCTCTAGGGAACCTACGAAGCTCTACGGAACCCTATGGATCCTTACGGAACAGTACGGGCCCCTTCAGACCTCTGCGGGCGCTTATGGAAACCTACAGGACCCTACGGAACTGTACGAGACTCTACAGGCCCTTAGGGAACACCACAGGCCCCTACGGAACACTACACAACCCTCCGGAAACATATGGCACCCTACAAGCTCCTACCAACCCCTGCGGGCACTTACATAACCCTACAGGTCCCTACGGAAATCTACGGGACTCTACGGGCCCCTAGGGAACCCTTCAGATTTCGACGGAACCCTACCAGCCCCTCTGGAACCCTACAGAATACTCCAGGACCCGACAGCACTCTACAAGACCCTTAGCAACACAACGGAACCTCACTAAAACCCTATGGGCTCCTACAGAACACTGCAGGTGCCTACGGAACCCTACAGACCCCTACGGAACCCTACAGACACCTGCGGGCACTTACGGAACCCTGCAGGCCCCTACGGAACCCTACAGGTCCATACAGAACCCCACAGGGCCCTACGGAACTTTACCAGCCACTACGGAACTCTACAGGTCCCTACGGAACCCTGCAGAACCCTCCGGAACCTTACAGAATCCCACAGACTCCTACAGACTTCTGCGGGCACTTACACAACCCTACAGGCCCCTACGGAAATCTATGGGACTCTACGGGCCCCTAGGGAACCCTATAGATTTCGATGGAACCCTATGAGGCCCTCTGGAACCCTACAGAATACTCCAGGACCCGACAGCACTCTACAAGACCCTTAGCAACACAACGGAACCTCACTAAAACCCTATGGGCTCCTACAGAATACTGCAGGTGCCTACGGAACCCTACAGACCCGTACAGACACCTACGGACACTTACAGAACACTGCAGGCCCCTACGGAACCCTACAGGTCCATACAGAACCCCACACGGCCCTACGGAACTTTACCAGCCACTACGGAACTCTACGGGCCCCTACGGAACCCTGCAGAACCCTCTGGAACCTTACAGAATCCCACAGACTCCTACAGACTTCTGCGGGCACTTAAACAACCCTACAGGCCCCTACGGAACACTGCCAGCCCCTATGGAACGAACCCTACGGGCCCCTACAGAACACTACTGGCTCCTGCGGTACTCCACAGGCCTCTAGGGAACCTACGAAGCTCTACGGAGCCCTATGGATCCTTACGGAACAGTACGGGCCCCTTCAGACCTCTGCGGGCGCTTATGGAAACCTACAGGACCCTACAGAACTGTATGAGACTCTACAGGCCCCTAGGGAACACCACAGGACCCTACGGAACCGTACGAGACTCTACAGGCCCTTAGGGAACACCACAGGCCCCTACGGAACCCTACACAACCCTCTGGAAACTTATGGAACCCTACAAGCTCCTACCAACCCCTGCGAGCACTTACACAACCCTACAGGTCCCTACGGAAATCTACGGGACTCTATGGGCCCCTAGGGAAGCCTACAGATTTCGACGGAACCCTACGAGCCCCTCTGGAACCCTACAGAATACTCCAGGACCCGACAGCACTCTACAAGACCCTTAGCAACACAACGGAACCTCACTAAAACCCTATGGGCTCCTACAGAACACTGTAGGTGCCTACGGAAACCTACAGACCCCTACGGAATACTACCAGCCACTACAGAAAAATATGGCCCCTACGGAACTCTACGGAACCTGACAGAAACACTGTGGGCCCCTACAGGCCCTTGCGGGCACTTGCAGAACTCTGCAGGAACCCACGGAACTTTATGGAACCCTACCAGCCCCTGCGGAAGCCTAAAGACCCTTGCAGGCAGTTACGGAACGGTACAGGGCCCTAGGGAACTTTACCAGCCACTACGGAACTCTACGGGCCCCTACGGAACCCTGCAGAACCCTCCAGAACCTTACAGAATCCCACGGATTCCTACAGACTCCTGCGGGCACTTACTCAACCCTAGAGGACCCTACGGAACACTCCTGGCTCCTGCGGTACTCCAGAGGCCTCTAGGGAACCTACGAAGCTCTACGGAACCCTATGGATCCTTACGGAACAGTACGGGCCCCTTCAGACCTCTGCGGGCCCTTATGGAAACCTACAGGACCCTACGGAACTGTACGAGACTCTACAGGCCCCTAGGGAACACCACAGGCCCCTACGGAACCCTACACAACCCTCCGGAAACATATGGCACCCTACAAGCTCCTACCAACCCCTGCGGGCACTTACATAACCCTACAGGCCCCTACGGAAATCTACGGGACTCTACGGGCCCCTAGGGAACCCTATAGATTTCGACAGAACCGTACGAGGCCCTCTGGAACCCTACAGAATACTCCAGGACCCGACAGCACTCTACAAGACCCTTAGCAACACAACGGAACCTCACTAAAACCCTATGGGCTCCTACAGAACACTGCAGGTGCCTACGGAACCCTACAGACCCCTACGGAACCCTACAGACACCTGCGGGCACTTACGGAACCCTGCAGGCCCCTACGGAACCCTACAGGTCCATACAGAACCCCACAGGGCCCTACGGAACTTTACCAGCCACTACGGAACTCTACGGGCCCCTACGGAACCCTGCAGAACCCTCCGGAACCTTACAGAATCCCACAGACTCCTACAGACTTCTGCGGGCACTTACACAACCCTACAGGTCCCTACGGAAATCTACGGGACTCTATGGGCCCCTAGGGAACCCTACAGATTTCGACGGAACCCTACCAGCCCCTCTGGAACCCTACAGAATACTCCAGGACCCGACAGCACTCTACAAGACCCTTAGCAACACAACGGAACCTCACTAAAACCCTATGGGCTCCTACAGAACACTGTAGGTGCCTACGGAAACCTACAGACCCCTACGGAATACTACCAGCCACTACAGAAAAATATGGCCCCTACGGAACTCTACGGAACCTGGCAGAAACACTGTGGGCCCCTACAGGCCCTTGCAGGCACTTGCAGAACTCTGCAGGAACCCACGGAAGTTTATGGAACCCTACCAGCCCCTACGGAAGCCTAAAGACCCTTGCAGGCAGTTACGGAACAGTACAGGGCCCTAGGGAACTTTACCAGCCACTACGGAACTCTACGGGCCCCTACGGAACCCTCCAGAACCCTCCAGAACCTTACAGAATCCCACGGATTCCTACAGACTCCTGTGGGCACTTACTCAACCCTAGAGGACCCTACGGAACACTGCCAGCTCCTATGGAAGGAACCCTACGGGCCCCTACAGAACACTACTGGCTCCTGCGGTACTCCACAGGCCTCTAGGGAACCTACGAAGCTCTACGGAACCCTATGGATCCTTACGGAACAGTACGGGCCCCTTCAGACCTCTGCGGGCCCTTATGGAAACCTACAGGACCCTACGGAACTGTACGAGACTCTAGAGGCCCCTAGGGAACACCACAGGCCCCTACGGAACCCTACACAACCCTCCGGAAACATATGGCACCCTACAAGCTCCTACCAACCCCTGCGGGCACTTACATAACCCTACAGGTCCCTACGGAAATCTACGGGACTCTACGGGCCCCTAGGGAACCCTTCAGATTTCGACGGAACCCTACCAGCCCCTCTGGAACCCTACAGAATACTCCAGGACCCGACAGCACTCTACAAGACCCTTAGCAACACAACGGAACCTCACTAAAACCCTATGGGCTCCTACAGAACACTGCAGGTGCCTACGGAACCCTACAGACCCCTACGGAACCCTACAGACACCTGCGGGCACTTACGGAACCCTGCAGGCCCCTACGGAACCCTACAGGTCCATACAGAACCCCACAGGGCCCTACGGAACTTTACCAGCCACTACGGAACTCTACAGACCCCTACGGAACCCTACAGACACCTGCGGGCACTTACGGAACCCTGCAGGCCCCTACGGAACCCTACAGGTCCATACAGAACCCCACAGGGCCCTACGGAACTTTACCAGCCACTACGGAACTCTACGGGCCCCTACGGAACCCTGCAGAACCCTCCGGAACCTTACAGAATCCCACAGACTCCTACAGACTTCTGCGGGCACTTACACAACCCTACAGGTCCCTACGGAAATCTACGGGACTCTATGGGCCCCTAGGGAACCCTATAGATTTCGATGGAACCCTATGAGGCCCTCTGGAACCCTACAGAATACTCCAGGACCCGACAGCACTCTACAAGACCCTTAGCAACACAACGGAACCTCACTAAAACCCTATGGGCTCCTACAGAACACTGTAGGTGCCTACGGAAACCTACAGACCCCTACGGAATACTACCAGCCACTACAGAAAAATATGGCCCCTACGGAACTCTACGGAACCTGGCAGAAACACTGTGGGCCCCTACAGGCCCTTGCGGGCACTTGCAGAACTCTGCAGGAACCCACGGAACTTTATGGAACCCTACCAGCCCCTACGGAAGCCTAAAGACCCTTGCAGGCAGTTACGGAACGGTACAGGGCCCTAGGGAACTTTACCAGCCACTACGGAACTCTACGGGCCCCTACGGAACCCTGCAGAACCCTCCAGAGCCTTACAGAATGCCACGGATTCCTACAGACTCCTGTGGGCACTTACTCAACCCTAGAGGACCCTACGGAACACTGCCAGCTCCTATGGAAGGAACCCTACGGGCCCCTACAGAACACTACTGGCTCCTGCGGTACTCCAGAGGCCTCTAGGGAACCTACTAAGCTCTACGGAACCCTATGGATCCTTACGGAGCAGTACGGGCCCCTTCAGACCTCTGCGGGCACTTATGGAAACCTACAGGACCCTACAGAACTGTACGAGACTCTACAGGCCCCTAGGGAACACCACAGGCCCCTACGGAACCCTACACAACCCTCCGGAAACATATGGCACCCTACAAGCTCCTACCAACCCCTGCGGGCACTTACACAACCCTACAGGCCCCTACGGAAATCTATGGGACTCTACGGGCCCCTAGGGAACCCTTCAGATTTCGACGGAACCCTACCAGCCCCTCTGGAACCCTACAGAATACTCCAGGACCCGACAGCACTCTACAAGACCCTTAGCAACACAACGGAACCTCACTAAAACCCTATGGGCTCCTACAGAATACTGCAGGTGCCTACGGAACCCTACAGACCCGTACAGACACCTACGGGCACTTACAGAACACTGCAGGCCCCTACGGAACCCTACAGGTCCATACAGAACCCCACAGGGCCCTACGGAACTTTACCAGCCACTACGGAACTCTACGGGCCCCTACGGAACCCTGCAGAACCCTCCAGAACCTTACAGAATCCCACGGATTCCTACAGACTCCTGCGGGCACTTACTCAACCCTAGAGGACCCTACGGAACACTACTGGCTCCTGCGGTATTCCAGAGGCCTCTAGGGAACCTACTAAGCTCTACGGAACCCTATGGATCCTTACAGAACAGTACGGGCCCCTTCAGACCTCTGCGGGCCCTTATGGAAACCTACAGGACCCTACAGAACTGTACGAGACTCTACAGGCCCCTAGGGAACACCACAGGCCCCTACGGAACCCTACACAACCCTCCGGAAACATATGGCACCCTACAAGCTCCTACCAACCCCTGCGGGCACTTACATAACCCTACAGTCCCCTACGGAAATCTACGGGACTCTACGGGCCCCTAGGGAACCCTTCAGATTTCGACGGAACCCTACCAGCCCCTCTGGAACCCTACAGAATACTCCAGGACCCGACAGCACTCTACAAGACCCTTAGCAACACAACGGAACCTCACTAAAACCCTATGGGCTCCTACAGAACACTGCAGGTGCCTACGGAACCCTACAGACCCCTACGGAACCCTACAGACACCTGCGGGCACTTACGGAACCCTGCAGGCCCCTACGGAACCCTACAGGTCCATACAGAACCCCACAGGGCCCTACGGAACTTTACCAGCCACTACGGAACTCTACAGGTCCCTACGGAACCCTGCAGAACCCTCCGGAACCTTACAGAATCCCACAGACTCCTACAGACTTCTGCGGGCACTTACACAACCCTACAGGCCTATACGGAACACTGCCAGCCCCTATGGAAGGAACCCTAGGGGCCCCTTCAGAACACTACTGGCTCCTGCGGTACTCCACAGGCCTCTAGGGAACCTACGAAGCTCTACGGAGCCCTATGGATCCTTACGGAACAGTACGGGCCCCTTCAGACCTCTGCGGGCGCTTATGGAAACCTACAGGACCCTACAGAACTGTACGAGACTCTACAGGCCCCTAGGGAACACCACAGGCCCCTACGGAACCGTACGAGACTCTACAGGCTCTTAGGGAACACCACAGGCCCCTACGGAACCCTACACAACCCTCTGGAAACTTATGGAACCCTACAAGCTCCTACCAACCCCTGCGAGCACTTACACAACCCTACAGGTCCCTACGGAAATCTACGGGACTCTATGGGCCCCTAGGGAAGCCTACAGATTTCGACGGAACCCTACGAGCCCCTCTGGAACCCTACAGAATACTCCAGGACCCGACAGCACTCTACAAGACCCTTAGCAACACAACGGAACCTCACTAAAACCCTATGGGCTCCTACAGAACACTGTAGGTGCCTACGGAAACCTACAGACCCCTACGGAATACTACCAGCCACTACAGAAAAATATGGCCCCTACGGAACTCTACGGAACCTGGCAGAAACACTGTGGGCCCCTACAGGCCCTTGCGGGCACTTGCAGAACTCTGCAGGAACCCACGGAACTTTATGGAACCCTACCAGCCCCTGCGGAAGCCTAAAGACCCTTGCAGGCAGTTACGGAACGGTACAGGGCCCTAGGGAACTTTACCAGCCACTACGGAACTCTACGGGCCCCTACGGAACCCTGCAGAACCCTCCAGAACCTTACAGAATCCCACGGATTCCTACAGACTCCTGCGGGCACTTACTCAACCCTAGAGGACCCTACGGAACACTACTGGCTCCTGCGGTACTCCAGAGGCCTCTAGGGAACCTACGAAGCTCTACGGAACCCTATGGATCCTTACGGAACAGTACGGGCCCCTTCAGACCTCTGCGGGCCCTTATGGAAACCTACAGGACCCTACGGAACTGTACGAGACTCTACAGGCCCCTAGGGAACACCACAGGCCCCTACGGAACCCTACACAACCCTCCGGAAACATATGGCACCCTACAAGCTCCTACCAACCCCTGCGGGCACTTACACAACCCTACAGGCCCCTACGGAAATCTACGGGACTCTACGGGCCCCTAGGGAACCCTTCAGATTTCGGCGGAACCCTACCAGCCCCTCTGGAACCCTACAGAATACTCCAGGACCCGACAGCACTCTACAAGACCCTTAGCAACACAACGGAACCTCACTAAAACCCTATGGGCTCCTACAGAACACTGCAGGTGCCTACGGAACCCTACAGACCCCTACGGAACCCTACAGACACCTGCAGGCACTTACGGAACCCTGCAGGCCCCTACGGAACCCTACAGGTCCATACAGAACCCCACAGGGCCCTACGGAACTTTACCAGCCACTACAGAACTCTACAGGTCCCTACGGAACCCTGCAGAACCCTCCGGAACCTTACAGAATCCCACAGACTCCAACAGACTTCTGCGGGCACTTACACAACCCTACAGGCTCCTACGGAACACTGCCAGCCCCTATGGAAGGAACCCTAGGGGCCCCTACAGAACACTACTGGCTCCTGCGGTACTCCACAGGCCTCTAGGGAACCTACGAAGCTCTACGGAGCCCTATGGATCCTTACGGAACAGTACGGGCCCCTTCAGACCTCTGCGGGCGCTTATGGAAACCTACAGGACCCTACAGAACTGTACGAGACTCTACAGGCCCCTAGGGAACACCACAGGCCCCTACGGAACCGTACGAGACTCTACAGGCTCTTAGGGAACACCACAGGCCCCTACGGAACCCTACACAACCCTCTGGAAACTTATGGAACCCTACAAGCTCCTACCAAACCCTGCGAGCACTTACACAACCCTACAGGTCCCTACGGAAATCTACGGGACTCTATGGGCCCCTAGGGAAGCCTACAGATTTCGACGGAACCCTACGAGCCCCTCTGGAACCCTACAGAATACTCCAGGACCCGACAGCACTCTACAAGACCCTTAGCAACACAATGGAACCTCACTAAAACCCTATGGGCTCCTACAGAACACTGTAGGTGCCTACGGAAACCTACAGACCCCTACGGAATACTACCAGCCACTACAGAAAAATATGGCCCCTACGGAACTCTACGGAACCTGGCAGAAACACTGTGGGCCCCTACAGGCCCTTGCGGGCACTTGCAGAACTCTGCAGGAACCCACAGAACTTTATGGAACCCTACCAGCCCCTGCGGAAGCCTAAAGACCCTTGCAGGCAGTTACGGAACGGTACAGGGCCCTAGGGAACTTTACCAGCCACTACGGAACTCTACGGGCCCCTACGGAACCCTGCAGAACCCTCCAGAACCTTACAGAATCCCACGGATTCCTACAGACTCCTGCGGGCACTTACTCAACCCTAGAGGACCCTACGGAACACTACTGGCTCCTGCGGTACTCCACAGGCCTCTAGGGAACCTACGAAGCTCTACGGAACCCTATGGATCCTTACGGAACAGTACGGGCCCCTTCAGACCTCTGCGGGCCCTTATGGAAACCTACAGGACCCTACGGAACTGTACGAGACTCTACAGGCCCCTAGGGAACACCACAGGCCCCTACGGAACCCTACACAACCCTCCGGAAACATATGGCACCCTACAAGCTCCTACCAACCCCTGCGGGCACTTACACAACCCTACAGGCCCCTACGGAAATCTACGGGACTCTACGGGCCCCTAGGGAACCCTTCAGATTTCGACGGAACCCTACCAGCCCCTCTGGAACCCTACAGAATACTCCAGGACCCGACAGCACTCTACAAGACCCTTAGCAACACAACGGAACCTCACTAAAACCCTATGGGCTCCTACAGAACACTGCAGGTGCCTACGGAACCCTACAGACCCCTACGGAACCCTACAGACACCTGCGGGCACTTACGGAACCCTGCAGGCCCCTACGGAACCCTACAGGTCCATACAGAACCCCACAGGGCCCTACGGAACTTTACCAGCCACTACGGAACTCTACGGGCCCCTACGGAACCCTGCAGAACCCTCCAGAACCTTACAGAATCCCACAGACTCCTACAGACTTCTGCGGGCACTTACACAACCCTACAGGTCCCTACGGAAATCTACGGGACTCTATGGGCCCCTAGGGAACCCTATAGATTTCGATGGAACCCTATGAGCCCCTCTGGAACCCTACAGAATACTCCAGGACCTGACAGCACTCTACAAGACCCTTAGCAACACAACGGAACCTCACTAAAACCCTATGGGCTCCTACAGAACACTGTAGGTGCCTACAGAACCCTACAGACCCCTACAGAATACTACCAGCCACTACAGAAAAATATGGCCCCTACGGAACTCTACGGAACCTGGCAGAAAAACTGTGGGCCCCTACAGGCCCTTGCGGGCACTTGCAGAACTCTGCCGGAACCCACGGAACTTTATGGAACCCTACCAGCCCCTACGGAAGCCTAAAGACCCTTGCAGGCAGTTACGGAACGGTACAGGGCCCTAGGGAACTTTACCAGCCACTACGGAACTCTACGGGCACCTACGGAACCCTGCAGAACCCTCCAGAGCCTTACAGAATCCCACGGATTCCTACAGACTCCTGTGGGCACTTACTCAACCCTAGAGGACCCTACGGAACACTGCCAGCTCCTATGGAAGGAACCCTACGGGCCCCTACAGAACACTACTGGCTCCTGCGGTACTCCACAGGCCTCTAGGGAACCTACGAATCTCTACGGAACCCTATGGATCCTTACGGAGCAGTACGGGCCCCTTCAGACCTCTGCGGGCCCTTATGGAAACCTACAGGACCCTACGGAACTGTACGAGACTCTACAGGCCCCTAGGGAACACCACAGGCCCCTACGGAACCCTACACAAACCTCCGGAAACATATGGCACCCTACAAGCTCCTACCAACCCCTGCGGGCACTTACACAACCCTACAGGCCCCTACGGAAATCTATGGGACTCTACGGGCCCTTAGGGAACCCTTCAGATTTCGACGGAACCCTACCAGCCCCTCTGGAACCCTACAGAATACTCCAGGACCCGACAGCACTCTACAAGACCCTTAGCAACACAACGGAACCTCACTAAAACCCTATGGGCTCCTACAGAATACTGCAGGTGCCTACGGAACCCTACAGACCCGTACAGACACCTACGGGCACTTACAGAACACTGCAGGCCCCTACGGAACCCTACAGGTCCATACAGAACCCCACAGGGCCCTACGGAACTTTACCAGCCACTACGGAACTCTACGGGCCCCTACGGAACCCTGCAGAACCCTCCAGAACCTTACAGAATCCCACGGATTCCTACAGACTCCTGCGGGCACTTACTCAACCCTAGAGGACCCTACGGAACACTACTGGCTCCTGCGGTACTCCAGAGGCCTCTAGGGAACCGACGAAGCTCTACGGAACCCTATGGATCCTTACGGAACAGTACGGGCCCCTTCAGACCTCTGCAGGCCCTTATGGAAACCTACAGGACCCTACGGAACTGTACGAGACTCTACAGGCCCCTAGGGAACACCACAGGCCCCTACGGAACCCTACACAACCCTCCGGAAACATATGGCACCCTACAAGCTCCTACCAACCCCTGCGGGCACTTACATAACCCTACAGTCCCCTACGGAAATCTACGGGACTCTACGGGCCCCTAGGGAACCCTTCAGATTTCGACGGAACCCTACCAGCCCCTCTGGAACCCTACAGAATACTCCAGGACCCGACAGCACTCTACAAGACCCTTAGCAACACAACGGAACCTCACTAAAACCCTATGGGCTCCTACAGAACACTGCAGGTGCCTACGGAACCCTACAGACCCCTACGGAACCCTACAGACACCTGCGGGCACTTACGGAACCCTGCAGGCCCCTACGGAACCCTACAGGTCCATACAGAAGCCCACAGGGCCCTACGGAACTTTACCAACCACTACGGAACTCTACGGGCCCCTACGGAACCCTGCAGAACCCTCCAGAACCTTACAGAATCCCACAGACTCCTACAGACTTCTGCGGGCACTTACACAACCCTACAGGTCCCTACGGAAATCTACGG
Source organism: Numenius arquata (assembly GCF_964106895.1). Taxonomy (NCBI): domain Eukaryota; kingdom Metazoa; phylum Chordata; class Aves; order Charadriiformes; family Scolopacidae; genus Numenius; species Numenius arquata. The sequence goes on from NW_027415620.1 coordinate 172,512, forward strand.
GACTCTATGGGCCCCTAGGGAACCCTATAGATTTCGATGGAACCCTATGAGGTCCTCTTGAACCCTACAGAATACTCCAGGACCTGACAGCACTCTACAAGACCCTTAGCAACACAACTGAACCTCACTAAAACCCTATGGGCTCCTACAGAACACTGCAGGCGCCTACGGAACCCTACAGACCCCTACGGAATACTACCAGCCACTACAGAAAAATATGGCCCCTACGGAACTCTACGGAACCTGGCAGAAACACTGTGGGCCCCTACAGGCCCTTGCGGGCACTTGCAGAACTCTGCAGGAACCCACGGAACTTTATGGAACCCTACCAGCCCCTACGGAAGCCTAAAGACCCTTGCAGGCAGTTACGGAACGGTACAGGGCCCTAGGGAACTTTACCAGCCACTACGGAACTCTACGGGCCCCTACGGAACCCTGCAGAACCCTCCAGAGCCTTACAGAATGCCACGGATTCCTACAGACTCCTGTGGGCACTTACTCAACCCTAGAGGACCCTACGGAACACTGCCAGCTCCTATGGAAGGAACCCTACGGGCCCCTACAGAACACTACTGGCTCCTGCGGTACTCCACAGGCCTCTAGGGAACCTACTAAGCTCTACGGAACCCTATGGATCCTTACGGAGCAGTACGGGCCCCTTCAGACCTCTGCGGGCACTTATGGAAACCTACAGGACCCTACAGAACTGTACGAGACTCTACAGGCCCCTAGGGAACACCACAGGCCCCTACGGAACCCTACACAACCCTCCGGAAACATATGGCACCCTACAAGCTCCTACCAACCCCTGCGGGCACTTACACAACCCTACAGGCCCCTACGGAAATCTATGGGACTCTACGGGCCCCTAGGGAACCCTTCAGATTTCGACGGAACCCTACCAGCCCCTCTGGAACCCTACAGAATACTCCAGGACCCGACAGCACTCTACAAGACCCTTAGCAACACAACGGAACCTCACTAAAACCCTATGGGCTCCTACAGAATACTGCAGGTGCCTACGGAACCCTACAGACCCGTACAGACACCTACGGGCACTTACAGAACACTGCAGGCCCCTACGGAACCCTACAGGTCCATACAGAACCCCACAGGGCCCTACGGAACTTTACCAGCCACTACGGAACTCTACGGGCCCCTACGGAACCCTGCAGAACCCTCCAGAACCTTACAGAATCCCACGGATTCCTACAGACTCCTGCGGGCACTTACTCAACCCTAGAGGACCCTACGGAACACTACTGGCTCCTGCGGTATTCCAGAGGCCTCTAGGGAACCTACTAAGCTCTACGGAACCCTATGGATCCTTACAGAACAGTACGGGCCCCTTCAGACCTCTGCGGGCCCTTATGGAAACCTACAGGACCCTACAGAACTGTACGAGACTCTACAGGCCCCTAGGGAACACCACAGGCCCCTACGGAACCCTACACAACCCTCCGGAAACATATGGCACCCTACAAGCTCCTACCAACCCCTGCGGGCACTTACATAACCCTACAGTCCCCTACGGAAATCTACGGGACTCTACGGGCCCCTAGGGAACCCTTCAGATTTCGACGGAACCCTACCAGCCCCTCTGGAACCCTACAGAATACTCCAGGACCCGACAGCACTCTACAAGACCCTTAGCAACACAACGGAACCTCACTAAAACCCTATGGGCTCCTACAGAACACTGCAGGTGCCTACGGAACCCTACAGACCCCTACGGAACCCTACAGACACCTGCGGGCACTTACGGAACCCTGCAGGCCCCTACGGAACCCTACAGGTCCATACAGAACCCCACAGGGCCCTACGGAACTTTACCAGCCACTACGGAACTCTACAGGTCCCTACGGAACCCTGCAGAACCCTCCGGAACCTTACAGAATCCCACAGACTCCTACAGACTTCTGCGGGCACTTACACAACCCTACAGGCCTATACGGAACACTGCCAGCCCCTATGGAAGGAACCCTAGGGGCCCCTTCAGAACACTACTGGCTCCTGCGGTACTCCACAGGCCTCTAGGGAACCTACGAAGCTCTACGGAGCCCTATGGATCCTTACGGAACAGTACGGGCCCCTTCAGACCTCTGCGGGCGCTTATGGAAACCTACAGGACCCTACAGAACTGTACGAGACTCTACAGGCCCCTAGGGAACACCACAGGCCCCTACGGAACCGTACGAGACTCTACAGGCTCTTAGGGAACACCACAGGCCCCTACGGAACCCTACACAACCCTCTGGAAACTTATGGAACCCTACAAGCTCCTACCAAACCCTGCGAGCACTTACACAACCCTACAGGTCCCTACGGAAATCTACGGGACTCTATGGGCCCCTAGGGAAGCCTACAGATTTCGACGGAACCCTACGAGCCCCTCTGGAACCCTACAGAATACTCCAGGACCCGACAGCACTCTACAAGACCCTTAGCAACACAACGGAACCTCACTAAAACCCTATGGGCTCCTACAGAACACTGTAGGTGCCTACGGAAACCTACAGACCCCTACGGAATACTACCAGCCACTACAGAAAAATATGGCCCCTACGGAACTCTACGGAACCTGGCAGAAACACTGTGGGCCCCTACAGGCCCTTGCGGGCACTTGCAGAACTCTGCAGGAACCCACGGAACTTTATGGAACCCTACCAGCCCCTGCGGAAGCCTAAAGACCCTTGCAGGCAGTTACGGAACGGTACAGGGCCCTAGGGAACTTTACCAGCCACTACGGAACTCTACGGGCCCCTACGGAACCCTGCAGAACCCTCCAGAACCTTACAGAATCCCACGGATTCCTACAGACTCCTGCGGGCACTTACTCAACCCTAGAGGACCCTACGGAACACTACTGGCTCCTGCGGTACTCCAGAGGCCTCTAGGGAACCTACGAAGCTCTACGGAACCCTATGGATCCTTACGGAACAGTACGGGCCCCTTCAGACCTCTGCGGGCCCTTATGGAAACCTACAGGACCCTACGGAACTGTACGAGACTCTACAGGCCCCTAGGGAACACCACAGGCCCCTACGGAACCCTACACAACCCTCCGGAAACATATGGCACCCTACAAGCTCCTACCAACCCCTGCGGGCACTTACACAACCCTACAGGCCCCTACGGAAATCTACGGGACTCTACGGGCCCCTAGGGAACCCTTCAGATTTCGGCGGAACCCTACCAGCCCCTCTGGAACCCTACAGAATACTCCAGGACCCGACAGCACTCTACAAGACCCTTAGCAACACAACGGAACCTCACTAAAACCCTATGGGCTCCTACAGAACACTGCAGGTGCCTACGGAACCCTACAGACCCCTACGGAACCCTACAGACACCTGCAGGCACTTACGGAACCCTGCAGGCCCCTACGGAACCCTACAGGTCCATACAGAACCCCACAGGGCCCTACGGAACTTTACCAGCCACTACAGAACTCTACAGGTCCCTACGGAACCCTGCAGAACCCTCCGGAACCTTACAGAATCCCACAGACTCCAACAGACTTCTGCGGGCACTTACACAACCCTACAGGCTCCTACGGAACACTGCCAGCCCCTATGGAAGGAACCCTAGGGGCCCCTACAGAACACTACTGGCTCCTGCGGTACTCCACAGGCCTCTAGGGAACCTACGAAGCTCTACGGAGCCCTATGGATCCTTACGGAACAGTACGGGCCCCTTCAGACCTCTGCGGGCGCTTATGGAAACCTACAGGACCCTACAGAACTGTACGAGACTCTACAGGCCCCTAGGGAACACCACAGGCCCCTACGGAACCGTACGAGACTCTACAGGCTCTTAGGGAACACCACAGGCCCCTACGGAACCCTACACAACCCTCTGGAAACTTATGGAACCCTACAAGCTCCTACCAAACCCTGCGAGCACTTACACAACCCTACAGGTCCCTACGGAAATCTACGGGACTCTATGGGCCCCTAGGGAAGCCTACAGATTTCGACGGAACCCTACGAGCCCCTCTGGAACCCTACAGAATACTCCAGGACCCGACAGCACTCTACAAGACCCTTAGCAACACAATGGAACCTCACTAAAACCCTATGGGCTCCTACAGAACACTGTAGGTGCCTACGGAAACCTACAGACCCCTACGGAATACTACCAGCCACTACAGAAAAATATGGCCCCTACGGAACTCTACGGAACCTGGCAGAAACACTGTGGGCCCCTACAGGCCCTTGCGGGCACTTGCAGAACTCTGCAGGAACCCACGGAACTTTATGGAACCCTACCAGCCCCTGCGGAAGCCTAAAGACCCTTGCAGGCAGTTACGGAACGGTACAGGGCCCTAGGGAACTTTACCAGCCACTACGGAACTCTACGGGCCCCTACGGAACCCTGCAGAACCCTCCAGAACCTTACAGAATCCCACGGATTCCTACAGACTCCTGCGGGCACTTACTCAACCCTAGAGGACCCTACGGAACACTACTGGCTCCTGCGGTACTCCACAGGCCTCTAGGGAACCTACGAAGCTCTACGGAACCCTATGGATCCTTACGGAACAGTACGGGCCCCTTCAGACCTCTGCGGGCCCTTATGGAAACCTACAGGACCCTACGGAACTGTACGAGACTCTACAGGCCCCTAGGGAACACCACAGGCCCCTACGGAACCCTACACAACCCTCCGGAAACATATGGCACCCTACAAGCTCCTACCAACCCCTGCGGGCACTTACACAACCCTACAGGCCCCTACGGAAATCTACGGGACTCTACGGGCCCCTAGGGAACCCTTCAGATTTCGACGGAACCCTACCAGCCCCTCTGGAACCCTACAGAATACTCCAGGACCCGACAGCACTCTACAAGACCCTTAGCAACACAACGGAACCTCACTAAAACCCTATGGGCTCCTACAGAACACTGCAGGTGCCTACGGAACCCTACAGACCCCTACGGAACCCTACAGACACCTGCGGGCACTTACGGAACCCTGCAGGCCCCTACGGAACCCTACAGGTCCATACAGAACCCCACAGGGCCCTACGGAACTTTACCAGCCACTACGGAACTCTACGGGCCCCTACGGAACCCTGCAGAACCCTCCAGAACCTTACAGAATCCCACAGACTCCTACAGACTTCTGCGGGCACTTACACAACCCTACAGGTCCCTACGGAAATCTACGGGACTCTATGGGCCCCTAGGGAACCCTATAGATTTCGATGGAACCCTATGAGCCCCTCTGGAACCCTACAGAATACTCCAGGACCTGACAGCACTCTACAAGACCCTTAGCAACACAACGGAACCTCACTAAAACCCTATGGGCTCCTACAGAACACTGTAGGTGCCTACGGAACCCTACAGACCCCTACAGAATACTACCAGCCACTACAGAAAAATATGGCCCCTACGGAACTCTACGGAACCTGGCAGAAAAACTGTGGGCCCCTACAGGCCCTTGCGGGCACTTGCAGAACTCTGCCGGAACCCACGGAACTTTATGGAACCCTACCAGCCCCTACGGAAGCCTAAAGACCCTTGCAGGCAGTTACGGAACGGTACAGGGCCCTAGGGAACTTTACCAGCCACTACGGAACTCTACGGGCACCTACGGAACCCTGCAGAACCCTCCAGAGCCTTACAGAATCCCACGGATTCCTACAGACTCCTGTGGGCACTTACTCAACCCTAGAGGACCCTACGGAACACTGCCAGCTCCTATGGAAGGAACCCTACGGGCCCCTACAGAACACTACTGGCTCCTGCGGTACTCCACAGGCCTCTAGGGAACCTACGAATCTCTACGGAACCCTATGGATCCTTACGGAGCAGTACGGGCCCCTTCAGACCTCTGCGGGCCCTTATGGAAACCTACAGGACCCTACGGAACTGTACGAGACTCTACAGGCCCCTAGGGAACACCACAGGCCCCTACGGAACCCTACACAAACCTCCGGAAACATATGGCACCCTACAAGCTCCTACCAACCCCTGCGGGCACTTACACAACCCTACAGGCCCCTACGGAAATCTATGGGACTCTACGGGCCCTTAGGGAACCCTTCAGATTTCGACGGAACCCTACCAGCCCCTCTGGAACCCTACAGAATACTCCAGGACCCGACAGCACTCTACAAGACCCTTAGCAACACAACGGAACCTCACTAAAACCCTATGGGCTCCTACAGAATACTGCAGGTGCCTACGGAACCCTACAGACCCGTACAGACACCTACGGGCACTTACAGAACACTGCAGGCCCCTACGGAACCCTACAGGTCCATACAGAACCCCACAGGGCCCTACGGAACTTTACCAGCCACTACGGAACTCTACGGGCCCCTACGGAACCCTGCAGAACCCTCCAGAACCTTACAGAATCCCACGGATTCCTACAGACTCCTGCGGGCACTTACTCAACCCTAGAGGACCCTACGGAACACTACTGGCTCCTGCGGTACTCCAGAGGCCTCTAGGGAACCGACGAAGCTCTACGGAACCCTATGGATCCTTACGGAACAGTACGGGCCCCTTCAGACCTCTGCAGGCCCTTATGGAAACCTACAGGACCCTACGGAACTGTACGAGACTCTACAGGCCCCTAGGGAACACCACAGGCCCCTACGGAACCCTACACAACCCTCCGGAAACATATGGCACCCTACAAGCTCCTACCAACCCCTGCGGGCACTTACATAACCCTACAGTCCCCTACGGAAATCTACGGGACTCTACGGGCCCCTAGGGAACCCTTCAGATTTCGACGGAACCCTACCAGCCCCTCTGGAACCCTACAGAATACTCCAGGACCCGACAGCACTCTACAAGACCCTTAGCAACACAACGGAACCTCACTAAAACCCTATGGGCTCCTACAGAACACTGCAGGTGCCTACGGAACCCTACAGACCCCTACGGAACCCTACAGACACCTGCGGGCACTTACGGAACCCTGCAGGCCCCTACGGAACCCTACAGGTCCATACAGAAGCCCACAGGGCCCTACGGAACTTTACCAACCACTACGGAACTCTACGGGCCCCTACGGAACCCTGCAGAACCCTCCAGAACCTTACAGAATCCCACAGACTCCTACAGACTTCTGCGGGCACTTACACAACCCTACAGGTCCCTACGGAAATCTACGGGACTCTATGGGCCCCTAGGGAACCCTATAGATTTCGATGGAACCCTATGAGGCCCTCTTGAACCCTACAGAATACTCCAGGACCTGACAGCACTCTACAAGACCCTTAGCAACACAACTGAACCTCACTAAAACCCTATGGGCTCCTACAGAACACTGCAGGCGCCTACGGAACCCTACAGACCCCTACAGAATACTACCAGCCACTACAGAAAAATATGGCCCCTACGGAACTCTACGGAACCTGGCAGAAACACTGTGCGCCCCTACAGGCCCTTGCGGGCACTTGCAGAACTCTGCAGGAACCCACGGAACTTTATGGAACCCTACCAGCCCCTACGGAAGCCTAAAGACCCTTGCAGGCAGTTACGGAACGGTACAGGGCCCTAGGGAACTTTACCAGCCACTACGGAACTCTACGGGCCCCTACGGAACCCTGCAGAACCCTCCAGAGCCTTACAGAATCCCACGGATTCCTACAGACTCCTGCGGGAACTTACTCAACCCTAGAGGACCCTACGGAACACTGCCAGCTCCTATGGAAGGAACCCTACGGGCCCCTACAGAACACTACTGGCTCCTGCGGTACTCCACAGGCCTCTAGGGAACCTACGAAGCTCTACGGAACCCTATGGATCCTTACGGAACAGTACGGGCCCCTTCAGACCTCTGCGGGCCCTTATGGAAACCTACAGGACCCTACGGAACTGTACGAGACTCTACAGGCCCCTAGGGAACACCACAGGCCCCTACGGAACCCTACACAACCCTCCGGAAACATATGGCACCCTACAAGCTCCTACCAACCCCTGCGGGCACTTACACAACCCTACAGGCCCCTACGGAAATCTACGGGACTCTACGGGCCCCTAGGGAACCCTTCAGATTTCGACGGAACCCTACCAGCCCCTCTGGAACCCTACAGAATACTCCAGGACCTGACAGCACTCTACAAGACCCTTAGCAACACAACGGAACCTCACTAAAACCCTATGGGCTCCTACAGAACACTGCAGGTGCCTACGGAACCCTACAGACCCCTACGGAACCCTACAGACACCTGCGGGCACTTACGGAACCCTGCAGGCCCCTACGGAACCCTACAGGTCCATACAGAACCCCACAGGGCCCTACGGAACTTTACCAGCCACTACGGAACTCTACGGGCCCCTACGGAACCCTGCAGAACCCTCCAGAACCTTACAGAATCCCACAGACTCCTACAGACTTCTGCGGGCACTTACACAACCCTACAGGTCCCTACGGAAATCTACGGGACTCTATGGGCCCCTAGGGAACCCTATAGATTTCGATGGAACCCTATGAGCCCCTCTGGAACCCTACAGAATACTCCAGGACCTGACAGCACTCTACAAGACCCTTAGCAACACAACGGAACCTCACTAAAACCCTATGGGCTCCTACAGAACACTGTAGGTGCCTACGGAACCCTACAGACCCCTACAGAATACTACCAGCCACTACAGAAAAATATGGCCCCTACGGAACTCTACGGAACCTGGCAGAAAAACTGTGGGCCCCTACAGGCCCTTGCGGGCACTTGCAGAACTCTGCAGGAACCCACGGAACTTTATGGAACCCTACCAGCCCCTACGGAAGCCTAAAGACCCTTGCAGGCAGTTACGGAACGGTACAGGGCCCTAGGGAACTTTACCAGCCACTACGGAACTCTACGGGCCCCTACGGAACCCTGCAGAACACTCCAGAGCCTTACAGAATCCCACGGATTCCTACAGACTCCTGTGGGCACTTACTCAACCCTAGAGGACCCTACGGAACACTGCCAGCTCCTATGGAAGGAACCCTACGGGCCCCTACAGAACACTACTGGTTCCTGCGGTACTCCAGAGGCCTCTAGGGAACCTACGAATCTCTACGGAACCCTATGGATCCTTACGGAGCAGTACGGGCCCCTTCAGACCTCTGCGGGCCCTTATGGAAACCTACAGGACCCTACGGAACTGTACGAGACTCTACAGGCCCCTAGGGAACACCACAGGCCCCTACGGAACCCTACACAACCCTCCGGAAACATATGGCACCCTACAAGCTCCTACCAACCCCTGCGGGCACTTACACAACCCTACAGGCCCCTACGGAAATCTATGGGACTCTACGGGCCCTTAGGGAACCCTTCAGATTTCGACGGAACCCTACCAGCCCCTCTGGAACCCTACAGAATACTCCAGGACCCGACAGCACTCTACAAGACCCTTAGCAACACAACGGAACCTCACTAAAACCCTATGGGCTCCTACAGAATACTGCAGGTTCCTACGGAACCCTACAGACCCGTACAGACACCTACGGGCACTTACAGAACACTGCAGGCCCCTACGGAACCCTACAGGTCCATACAGAACCCCACAGGGCCCTACGGAACTTTACCAGCCACTACGGAACTCTACGGGCCCCTACGGAACCCTGCAGAACCCTCCAGAACCTTACAGAATCCCACGGATTCCTACAGACTCCTGCGGGCACTTACTCAACCCTAGAGGACCCTACGGAACACTACTGGCTCCTGCGGTACTCCAGAGGCCTCTAGGGAACCTACGAAGCTCTACGGAACCCTATGGATCCTTACGGAACAGTACGGGCCCCTTCAGACCTCTGCGGGCCCTTATGGAAACCTACAGGACCCTACGGAACTGTACGAGACTCTACAGGCCCCTAGGGAACACCACAGGCCCCTACGGAACCCTACACAACCCTCCGGAAACATATGGCACCCTACAAGCTCCTACCAACCCCTGCGGGCACTTACATAACCCTACAGGCCCCTACGGAAATCTACGGGACTCTACGGGCCCCTAGGGAACCCTTCAGATTTCGACGGAACCCTACCAGCCCCTCTGGAACCCTACAGAATACTCCAGGACCCGACAGCACTCTACAAGACCCTTAGCAACACAACGGAACCTCACTAAAACCCTATGGGCTCCTACAGAACACTGCAGGCGCCTACGGAACCCTACAGACCCCTACAGAATACTACCAGCCACTACAGAAAAATATGGCCCCTACGGAACTCTACGGAACCTGGCAGAAACACTGTGGGCCCCTACAGGCCCTTGCGGGCACTTGCAGAACTCTGCAGGAACCCACGGAACTTTATGGAACCCTACCAGCCCCTACGGAAGCCTAAAGACCCTTGCAGGCAGTTACGGAACGGTACAGGGCCCTAGGGAACTTTACCAGCCACTACGGAACTCTACGGGCCCCTACGGAACCCTGCAGAACCCTCCAGAGCCTTACAGAATCCCACGGATTCCTACAGACTCCTGCGGGCACTTACTCAACCCTAGAGGACCCTACGGAACACTGCCAGCTCCTATGGAAGGAACCCTACGGGCCCCTACAGAACACTACTGGCTCCTGCGGTACTCCAGAGGCCTCTAGGGAACCTACGAAGCTCTACGGAACCCTATGGATCCTTACGGAACAGTACGGGCCCCTTCAGACCTCTGCGGGCCCTTATGGAAACCTACAGGACCCTACGGAACTGTACGAGACTCTACAGGCCCCTAGGGAACACCACAGGCCCCTACGGAACCCTACACAACCCTCCGGAAACATATGGCACCCTACAAGCTCCTACCAACCCCTGCGGGCACTTACACAACCCTACAGGCCCCTACGGAAATCTACGGGACTCTACGGGCCCCTAGGGAACCCTTCAGATTTCGACGGAACCCTACCAGCCCCTCTGGAACCCTACAGAATACTCCAGGACCCGACAGCACTCTACAAGACCCTTAGCAACACAACGGAACCTCACTAAAACCCTATGGGCTCCTACAGAACACTGCAGGTGCCTACGGAACCCTACAGACCCCTACGGAACCCTACAGACACCTGCGGGCACTTACGGAACCCTGCAGGCCCCTACGGAACCCTACAGGTCCATACAGAACCCCACAGGGCCCTACGGAACTTTACCAGCCACTACGGAACTCTACGGGCCCCTACGGAACCCTGCAGAACCCTCCAGAACCTTACAGAATCCCACAGACTCCTACAGACTTCTGCGGGCACTTACACAACCCTACAGGTCCCTACGGAAATCTACGGGACTCTATGGGCCCCTAGGGAACCCTATAGATTTCGATGGAACCCTATGAGCCCCTCTGGAACCCTACAGAATACTCCAGGACCTGACAGCACTCTACAAGACCCTTAGCAACACAACGGAACCTCACTAAAACCCTATGGGCTCCTACAGAACACTGTAGGTGCCTACGGAACCCTACAGACCCCTACAGAATACTACCAGCCACTACAGAAAAATATGGCCCCTACGGAACTCTACGGAACCTGGCAGAAAAACTGTGGGCCCCTACAGGCCCTTGCGGGCACTTGCAGAACTCTGCCGGAACCCACGGAACTTTATGGAACCCTACCAGCCCCTACGGAAGCCTAAAGACCCTTGCAGGCAGTTACGGAACGGTACAGGGCCCTAGGGAACTTTACCAGCCACTACGGAACTCTACGGGCACCTACGGAACCCTGCAGAACCCTCCAGAGCCTTACAGAATCCCACGGATTCCTACAGACTCCTGTGGGCACTTACTCAACCCTAGAGGACCCTACGGAACACTGCCAGCTCCTATGGAAGGAACCCTACGGGCCCCTACAGAACACTACTGGTTCCTGCGGTACTCCAGAGGCCTCTAGGGAACCTACGAATCTCTACGGAACCCTATGGATCCTTACGGAGCAGTACGGGCCCCTTCAGACCTCTGCGGGCCCTTATGGAAACCTACAGGACCCTACGGAACTGTACGAGACTCTACAGGCCCCTAGGGAACACCACAGGCCCCTACGGAACCCTACACAACCCTCCGGAAACATATGGCACCCTACAAGCTCCTACCAACCCCTGCGGGCACTTACACAACCCTACAGGCCCCTACGGAAATCTATGGGACTCTACGGGCCCTTAGGGAACCCTTCAGATTTCGACGGAACCCTACCAGCCCCTCTGGAACCCTACAGAATACTCCAGGACCCGACAGCACTCTACAAGACCCTTAGCAACACAACGGAACCTCACTAAAACCCTATGGGCTCCTACAGAATACTGCAGGTGCCTACGGAATCCTACAGACCCGTACAGACACCTACGGGCACTTACAGAACACTGCAGGCCCCTACGGAACCCTACAGGTCCATACAGAACCCCACAGGGCCCTACGGAACTTTACCAGCCACTACGGAACTCTACGGGCCCCTACGGAACCCTCCAGAACCCTCCAGAACCTTACAGAATCCCACGGATTCCTACAGACTCCTGCGGGCACTTACTCAACCCTAGAGGACCCTACGGAACACTACTGGCTCCTGCGGTACTCCAGAGGCCTCTAGGGAACCTACGAAGCTCTACGGAACCCTATGGATCCTTACGGAACAGTACGGGCCCCTTCAGACCTCTGCGGGCCCTTATGGAAACCTACAGGACCCTACGGAACTGTACGAGACTCTACAGGCCCCTAGGGAACACCACAGGCCCCTACGGAACCCTACACAACCCTCCGGAAACATATGGCACCCTACAAGCTCCTACCAACCCCTGCGGGCACTTACATAACCCTACAGGCCCCTACGGAAATCTACGGGACTCTACGGGCCCCTAGGGAACCCTTCAGATTTCGACGGAACCCTACCAGCCCCTCTGGAACCCTACAGAATACTCCAGGACCCGACAGCACTCTACAAGACCCTTAGCAACACAACGGAACCTCACTAAAACCCTATGGGCTCCTACAGAACACTGCAGGCGCCTACGGAACCCTACAGACCCCTACAGAATACTACCAGCCACTACAGAAAAATATGGCCCCTACGGAACTCTACGGAACCTGGCAGAAACACTGTGCGCCCCTACAGGCCCTTGCGGGCACTTGCAGAACTCTGCAGGAACCCACGGAACTTTATGGAACCCTACCAGCCCCTACGGAAGCCTAAAGACCCTTGCAGGCAGTTACGGAACGGTACAGGGCCCTAGGGAACTTTACCAGCCACTACGGAACTCTACGGGCCCCTACGGAACCCTGCAGAACCCTCCAGAGCCTTACAGAATCCCACGGATTCCTACAGACTCCTGCGGGCACTTACTCAACCCTAGAGGACCCTACGGAACACTGCCAGCTCCTATGGAAGGAACCCTACGGGCCCCTACAGAACACTACTGGCTCCTGCGGTACTCCACAGGCCTCTAGGGAACCTACGAAGCTCTACGGAACCCTATGGATCCTTACGGAACAGTACGGGCCCCTTCAGACCTCTGCGGGCCCTTATGGAAACCTACAGGACCCTACGGAACTGTACGAGACTCTACAGGCCCCTAGGGAACACCACAGGCCCCTACGGAACCCTACACAACCCTCCGGAAACATATGGCACCCTACAAGCTCCTACCAACCCCTGCGGGCACTTACATAACCCTACAGGCCCCTACGGAAATCTACGGGACTCTACGGGCCCCTAGGGAACCCTTCAGATTTCGACGGAACCCTACCAGCCCCTCTGGAACCCTACAGAATACTCCAGGACCCGACAGCACTCTACAAGACCCTTAGCAACACAACGGAACCTCACTAAAACCCTATGGGCTCCTACAGAACACTGCAGGTGCCTACGGAACCCTACAGACCCCTACGGAACCCTACAGACACCTGCGGGCACTTACGGAACCCTGCAGGCCCCTACGGAACCCTACAGGTCCATACAGAACCCCACAGGGCCCTACGGAACTTTACCAGCCACTACGGAACTCTACGGGCCCCTACGGAACCCTGCAGAACCCTCCAGAACCTTACAGAATCCCACAGACTCCTACAGACTTCTGCGGGCACTTACACAACCCTACAGGTCCCTACGGAAATCTATGGGACTCTATGGGCCCCTAGGGAACCCTATAGATTTCGATGGAACCCTATGAGGCCCTCTGGAACCCTACAGAATACTCCAGGACCCGACAGCACTCTACAAGACCCTTAGCAACACAACGGAACCTCACTAAAACCCTATGGGCTCCTACAGAACACTGCAGGCGCCTACGGAACCCTACAGACCCCTACAGAATACTACCAGCCACTACAGAAAAATATGGCCCCTACGGAACTCTACGGAACCTGGCAGAAACACTGTGGGCCCCTACAGGCCCTTGCGGGCACTTGCAGAACTCTGCAGGAACCCACGGAACTTTATGGAACCCTACCAGCCCCTACGGAAGCCTAAAGACCCTTGCAGGCAGTTACGGAACGGTACAGGGCCCTAGGGAACTTTACCAGCCACTACGGAACTCTACGGGCCCCTACGGAACCCTGCAGAACCCTCCAGAGCCTTACAGAATCCCACGGATTCCTACAGACTCCTGCGGGCACTTACTCAACCCTAGAGGACCCTACGGAACACTGCCAGCTCCTATGGAAGGAACCCTACGGGCCCCTACAGAACACTACTGGCTCCTGCGGTACTCCACAGGCCTCTAGGGAACCTACGAAGCTCTACGGAACCCTATGGATCCTTACGGAACAGTACGGGCCCCTTCAGACCTCTGCGGGCCCTTATGGAAACCTACAGGACCCTACGGAACTGTACGAGACTCTACAGGCCCCTAGGGAACACCACAGGCCCCTACGGAACCCTACACAACCCTCCGGAAACATATGGCACCCTACAAGCTCCTATCAACCCCTGCGGGCACTTACACAACCCTACAGGCCCCTACGGAAATCTACGGGACTCTACGGGCCCTTAGGGAACCCTATAGATTTCGATGGAACCCTATGAGGCCCTCTGGAACCCTACAGAATACTCCAGGACCCGACAGCACTCTACAAGACCCTTAGCAACACAACGGAACCTCACTAAAACCCTATGGGCTCCTACAGAATACTGCAGGTGCCTACGGAACCCTACAGACCCGTACAGACACCTACGGGCACTTACAGAACACTGCAGGCCCCTACGGAACCCTACAGGTCCATACAGAACCCCACAGGGCCCTACGGAACTTTACCAGCCACTACGGAACTCTACGGGCCCCTACGGAACCCTGCAGAACCCTCCAGAACCTTACAGAATCCCACAGACTCCTACAGACTTCTGCGGGCACTTACACAACCCTACAGGTCCCTACGGAAATCTACGGGACTCTATGGGCCCCTAGGGAACCCTATAGATTTCGATGGAACCCTATGAGGCCCTCTGGAACCCTACAGAATACTCCAGGACCTGACAGCACTCTACAAGACCCTTAGCAACACAACGGAACCTCACTAAAACCCTATGGGCTCCTACAGAACACTGCAGGCGCCTACGGAACCCTACAGACCCCTACAGAATACTACCAGCCACTACAGAAAAATATGGCCCCTACGGAACTCTACGGAACCTGGCAGAAACACTGTGGGCCCCTACAGGCCCTTGCGGGCACTTGCAGAACTCTGCAGGAACCCACGGAACTTTATGGAACCCTACCAGCCCCTACGGAAGCCTAAAGACCCTTGCAGGCAGTTACGGAACGGTACAGGGCCCTAGGGAACTTTACCAGCCACTACGGAACTCTACGGGCCCCTACGGAACCCTGCAGAACCCTCCAGAGCCTTACAGAATCCCACGGATTCCTACAGACTCCTGCGGGCACTTACTCAACCCTAGAGGACCCTACGGAACACTGCCAGCTCCTATGGAAGGAACCCTACGGGCCCCTACAGAACACTACTGGCTCCTGCGGTACTCCACAGGCCTCTAGGGAACCTACGAAGCTCTACGGAACCCTATGGATCCTTACGGAACAGTACGGGCCCCTTCAGTCCTCTGCGGGCGCTTATGGAAACCTACAGGACCCTACGGAACTGTACGAGACTCTACAGGCCCCTAGGGAACACCACAGGCCCCTACGGAACCCTACACAACCCTCCGGAAACATATGGCACCCTACAAGCTCCTACCAACCCCTGCGGGCACTTACACAACCCTACAGGCCCCTACGGAAATCTACGGGACTCTACGGGCCCCTAGGGAACCCTTCAGATTTCGACGGAACCCTACCAGCCCCTCTGGAACCCTACAGAATACTCCAGGACCCGACAGCACTCTACAAGACCCTTAGCAACACAACGGAACCTCACTAAAACCCTATGGGCTCCTACAGAACACTGCAGGTGCCTACGGAACCCTACAGACCCCTACGGAACCCTACAGACACCTGCGGGCACTTACGGAACCCTGCAGGCCCCTACGGAACCCTACAGGTCCATACAGAACCCCACAGGGCCCTACGGAACTTTACCAGCCACTACGGAACTCTACGGGCCCCTACGGAACCCTGCAGAACCCTCCAGAACCTTACAGAATCCCACAGACTCCTACAGACTTCTGCGGGCACTTACACAACCCTACAGGTCCCTACGGAAATCTACGGGACTCTATGGGCCCCTAGGGAACCCTACAGATTTCGACGGAACCCTACCAGCCCCTCTGGAACCCTACAGAATACTCCAGGACCCGACAGCACTCTACAAGACCCTTAGCAACACAACGGAACCTCACTAAAACCCTATGGGCTCCTACAGAACACTGCAGGCGCCTACGGAACCCTACAGACCCCTACAGAATACTACCAGCCACTACAGAAAAATATGGCCCCTACGGAACTCTACGGAACCTGGCAGAAACACTGTGGGCCCCTACAGGCCCTTGCGGGCACTTGCAGAACTCTGCAGGAACCCACGGAACTTTATGGAACCCTACCAGCCCCTACGGAAGCCTAAAGACCCTTGCAGGCAGTTACGGAACGGTACAGGGCCCTAGGGAACTTTACCAGCCACTACGGAACTCTACGGGCCCCTACGGAACCCTGCAGAACCCTCCAGAGCCTTACAGAATCCCACGGATTCCTACAGACTCCTGCGGGCACTTACTCAACCCTAGAGGACCCTACGGAACACTGCCAGCTCCTATGGAAGGAACCCTACGGGCCCCTACAGAACACTACTGGCTCCTGCGGTACTCCACAGGCCTCTAGGGAACCTACGAAGCTCTACGGAACCCTATGGATCCTTACGGAACAGTACGGGCCCCTTCAGACCTCTGCGGGCCCTTATGGAAACCTACAGGACCCTACGGAACTGTACGAGACTCTACAGGCCCCTAGGGAACACCACAGGCCCCTACGGAACCCTACACAACCCTCCGGAAACATATGGCACCCTACAAGCTCCTACCAACCCCTGCGGGCACTTACACAACCCTACAGGCCCCTACGGAAATCTACGGGACTCTACGGGCCCTTAGGGAACCCTTCAGATTTCGACGGAACCCTACCAGCCCCTCTGGAACCCTACAGAATACTCCAGGACCCGACAGCACTCTACAAGACCCTTAGCAACACAACGGAACCTCACTAAAACCCTATGGGCTCCTACAGAATACTGCAGGTGCCTACGGAACCCTACAGACCCGTACAGACACCTACGGGCACTTACAGAACACTGCAGGCCCCTACGGAACCCTACAGGTCCATACAGAACCCCACAGGGCCCTACGGAACTTTACCAGCCACTACGGAACTCTACGGGCCCCTACGGAACCCTGCAGAACCCTCCAGAACCTTACAGAATCCCACAGACTCCTACAGACTTCTGCGGGCACTTACACAACCCTACAGGTCCCTACGGAAATCTACGGGACTCTATGGGCCCCTAGGGAACCCTATAGATTTCGATGGAACCCTATGAGGCCCTCTGGAACCCTACAGAATACTCCAGGACCTGACAGCACTCTACAAGACCCTTAGCAACACAACGGAACCTCACTAAAACCCTATGGGCTCCTACAGAACACTGCAGGCGCCTACGGAACCCTACAGACCCCTACAGAATACTACCAGCCACTACAGAAAAATATGGCCCCTACGGAACTCTACGGAACCTGGCAGAAACACTGTGGGCCCCTACAGGCCCTTGCGGGCACTTGCAGAACTCTGCAGGAACCCACGGAACTTTATGGAACCCTACCAGCCCCTACGGAAGCCTAAAGACCCTTGCAGGCAGTTACGGAACGGTACAGGGCCCTAGGGAACTTTACCAGCCACTACGGAACTCTACGGGCCCCTACGGAACCCTGCAGAACCCTCCAGAGCCTTACAGAATCCCACGGATTCCTACAGACTCCTGCGGGCACTTACTCAACCCTAGAGGACCCTACGGAACACTGCCAGCTCCTATGGAAGGAACCCTACGGGCCCCTACAGAACACTACTGGCTCCTGCGGTACTCCACAGGCCTCTAGGGAACCTACGAAGCTCTACGGAACCCTATGGATCCTTACGGAACAGTACGGGCCCCTTCAGACCTCTGCGGGCCCTTATGGAAACCTACAGGACCCTACGGAACTGTACGAGACTCTACAGGCCCCTAGGGAACACCACAGGCCCCTACGGAACCCTACACAACCCTCCGGAAACATATGGCACCCTACAAGCTCCTACCAACCCCTGCGGGCACTTACACAACCCTACAGGCCCCTACGGAAATCTACGGGACTCTACGGGCCCCTAGGGAACCCTTCAGATTTCGACGGAACCCTACCAGCCCCTCTGGAACCCTACAGAATACTCCAGGACCCGACAGCACTCTACAAGACCCTTAGCAACACAACGGAACCTCACTAAAACCCTATGGGCTCCTACAGAACACTGCAGGTGCCTACGGAACCCTACAGACCCCTACGGAACCCTACAGACACCTGCGGGCACTTACGGAACCCTGCAGGCCCCTACGGAACCCTACAGGTCCATACAGAACCCCACAGGGCCCTACGGAACTTTACCAGCCACTACGGAACTCTACGGGCCCCTACGGAACCCTGCAGAACCCTCCAGAACCTTACAGAATCCCACAGACTCCTACAGACTTCTGCGGGCACTTACACAACCCTACAGGTCCCTACGGAAATCTACGGGACTCTATGGGCCCCTAGGGAACCCTATAGATTTCGATGGAACCCTATGAGGCCCTCTGGAACCCTACAGAATACTCCAGGACCCGACAGCACTCTACAAGACCCTTAGCAACACAACGGAACCTCACTAAAACCCTATGGGCTCCTACAGAACACTGCAGGCGCCTACGGAACCCTACAGACCCCTACAGAATACTACCAGCCACTACAGAAAAATATGGCCCCTACGGAACTCTACGGAACCTGGCAGAAACACTGTGGGCCCCTACAGGCCCTTGCGGGCACTTGCAGAACTCTGCAGGAACCCACGGAACTTTATGGAACCCTACCAGCCCCTACGGAAGCCTAAAGACCCTTGCAGGCAGTTACGGAACGGTACAGGGCCCTAGGGAACTTTACCAGCCACTACGGAACTCTACGGGCCCCTACGGAACCCTGCAGAACCCTCCAGAGCCTTACAGAATCCCACGGATTCCTACAGACTCCTGCGGGCACTTACTCAACCCTAGAGGACCCTACGGAAAACTGCCAGCTCCTATGGAAGGAACCCTACGGGCCCCTACAGAACACTACTGGCTCCTGCGGTACTCCAGAGGCCTCTAGGGAACCTACGAAGCTCTACGGAACCCTATGGATCCTTACGGAACAGTACGGGCCCCTTCAGACCTCTGCGGGCCCTTATGGAAACCTACAGGACCCTATGGAACTGTACGAGACTCTACAGGCCCCTAGGGAACACCACAGGCCCCTACGGAACCCTACACAACCCTCCGGAAACATATGGCACCCTACAAGCTCCTACCAACCTCTGCGGGCACTTACACAACCCTACAGGCCCCTACGGAAATCTACGGGACTCTACGGGCCCTTAGGGAACCCTTCAGATTTCGACGGAACCCTACCAGCCCCTCTGGAACCCTACAGAATACTCCAGGACCCGACAGCACTCTACAAGACCCTTAGCAACACAACGGAACCTCACTAAAACCCTATGGGCTCCTACAGAACACTGCAGGTGCCTACGGAACCCTACAGACCCCTACGGAACCCTACAGACACCTGCGGGCACTTACGGAACCCTGCAGGCCCCTACGGAACCCTACAGGTCCATACAGAACCCCACAGGGCCCTACGGAACTTTACCAGCCACTACGGAACTCTACGGGCCCCTACGGAACCCTGCAGAACCCTCCAGAACCTTACAGAATCCCACAGACTCCTACAGACTTCTGCGGGCACTTACACAACCCTACAGGTCCCTACGGAAATCTACGGGACTCTATGGGCCCCTAGGGAACCCTACAGATTTCGACGGAACCCTACCAGCCCCTCTGGAACCCTACAGAATACTCCAGGACCCGACAGCACTCTACAAGACCCTTAGCAACACAACGGAACCTCACTAAAACCCTATGGGCTCCTACAGAACACTGCAGGCGCCTACGGAACCCTACAGACCCCTACAGAATACTACCAGCCACTACAGAAAAATATGGCCCCTACGGAACTCTACGGAACCTGGCAGAAACACTGTGGGCCCCTACAGGCCCTTGCGGGCACTTGCAGAACTCTGCAGGAACCCACGGAACTTTATGGAACCCTACCAGCCCCTACGGAAGCCTAAAGACCCTTGCAGGCAGTTACGGAACGGTACAGGGCCCTAGGGAACTTTACCAGCCACTACGGAACTCTACGGGCCCCTACGGAACCCTGCAGAACCCTCCAGAGCCTTACAGAATCCCACGGATTCCTACAGACTCCTGCGGGCACTTACTCAACCCTAGAGGACCCTACGGAACACTGCCAGCTCCTATGGAAGGAACCCTACGGGCCCCTACAGAACACTACTGGCTCCTGCGGTACTCCACAGGCCTCTAGGGAACCTACGAAGCTCTACGGAACCCTATGGATCCTTACGGAACAGTACGGGCCCCTTCAGACCTCTGCGGGCCCTTATGGAAACCTACAGGACCCTACGGAACTGTACGAGACTCTACAGGCCCCTAGGGAACACCACAGGCCCCTACGGAACCCTACACAACCCTCCGGAAACATATGGCACCCTACAAGCTCCTACCAACCCCTGCGGGCACTTACACAACCCTACAGGCCCCTACGGAAATCTACGGGACTCTACGGGCCCTTAGGGAACCCTTCAGATTTCGACGGAACCCTACCAGCCCCTCTGGAACCCTACAGAATACTCCAGGACCCGACAGCACTCTACAAGACCCTTAGCAACACAACGGAACCTCACTAAAACCCTATGGGCTCCTACAGAATACTGCAGGTGCCTACGGAACCCTACAGACCCGTACAGACACCTACGGGCACTTACAGAACACTGCAGGCCCCTACGGAACCCTACAGGTCCATACAGAACCCCACAGGGCCCTACGGAACTTTACCAGCCACTACGGAACTCTACGGGCCCCTACGGAACCCTGCAGAACCCTCCAGAACCTTACAGAATCCCACAGACTCCTACAGACTTCTGCGGGCACTTACACAACCCTACAGGTCCCTACGGAAATCTACGGGACTCTATGGGCCCCTAGGGAACCCTATAGATTTCGATGGAACCCTATGAGGCCCTCTGGAACCCTACAGAATACTCCAGGACCTGACAGCACTCTACAAGACCCTTAGCAACACAACGGAACCTCACTAAAACCCTATGGGCTCCTACAGAACACTGCAGGCGCCTACGGAACCCTACAGACCCCTACAGAATACTACCAGCCACTACAGAAAAATATGGCCCCTACGGAACTCTACGGAACCTGGCAGAAACACTGTGGGCCCCTACAGGCCCTTGCGGGCACTTGCAGAACTCTGCAGGAACCCACGGAACTTTATGGAACCCTACCAGCCCCTACGGAAGCCTAAAGACCCTTGCAGGCAGTTACGGAACGGTACAGGGCCCTAGGGAACTTTACCAGCCACTACGGAACTCTACGGGCCCCTACGGAACCCTGCAGAACCCTCCAGAGCCTTACAGAATCCCACGGATTCCTACAGACTCCTGCGGGCACTTACTCAACCCTAGAGGACCCTACGGAACACTGCCAGCTCCTATGGAAGGAACCCTACGGGCCCCTACAGAACACTACTGGCTCCTGCGGTACTCCACAGGCCTCTAGGGAACCTACGAAGCTCTACGGAACCCTATGGATCCTTACGGAACAGTACGGGCCCCTTCAGACCTCTGCGGGCCCTTATGGAAACCTACAGGACCCTACGGAACTGTACGAGACTCTACAGGCCCCTAGGGAACACCACAGGCCCCTACGGAACCCTACACAACCCTCCGGAAACATATGGCACCCTACAAGCTCCTACCAACCCCTGCGGGCACTTACACAACCCTACAGGCCCCTACGGAAATCTACGGGACTCTACGGGCCCCTAGGGAACCCTTCAGATTTCGACGGAACCCTACCAGCCCCTCTGGAACCCTACAGAATACTCCAGGACCCGACAGCACTCTACAAGACCCTTAGCAACACAACGGAACCTCACTAAAACCCTATGGGCTCCTACAGAACACTGCAGGTGCCTACGGAACCCTACAGACCCCTACGGAACCCTACAGACACCTGCGGGCACTTACGGAACCCTGCAGGCCCCTACGGAACCCTACAGGTCCATACAGAACCCCACAGGGCCCTACGGAACTTTACCAGCCACTACGGAACTCTACGGGCCCCTACGGAACCCTGCAGAACCCTCCAGAACCTTACAGAATCCCACAGACTCCTACAGACTTCTGCGGGCACTTACACAACCCTACAGGTCCCTACGGAAATCTACGGGACTCTATGGGCCCCTAGGGAACCCTATAGATTTCGATGGAACCCTATGAGGCCCTCTGGAACCCTACAGAATACTCCAGGACCCGACAGCACTCTACAAGACCCTTAGCAACACAACGGAACCTCACTAAAACCCTATGGGCTCCTACAGAACACTGCAGGCGCCTACGGAACCCTACAGACCCCTACAGAATACTACCAGCCACTACAGAAAAATATGGCCCCTACGGAACTCTACGGAACCTGGCAGAAACACTGTGGGCCCCTACAGGCCCTTGCGGGCACTTGCAGAACTCTGCAGGAACCCACGGAACTTTATGGAACCCTACCAGCCCCTACGGAAGCCTAAAGACCCTTGCAGGCAGTTACGGAACGGTACAGGGCCCTAGGGAACTTTACCAGCCACTACGGAACTCTACGGGCCCCTACGGAACCCTGCAGAACCCTCCAGAGCCTTACAGAATCCCACGGATTCCTACAGACTCCTGCGGGCACTTACTCAACCCTAGAGGACCCTACGGAAAACTGCCAGCTCCTATGGAAGGAACCCTACGGGCCCCTACAGAACACTACTGGCTCCTGCGGTACTCCAGAGGCCTCTAGGGAACCTACGAAGCTCTACGGAACCCTATGGATCCTTACGGAACAGTACGGGCCCCTTCAGACCTCTGCGGGCCCTTATGGAAACCTACAGGACCCTACGGAACTGTACGAGACTCTACAGGCCCCTAGGGAACACCACAGGCCCCTACGGAACCCTACACAACCCTCCGGAAACATATGGCACCCTACAAGCTCCTACCAACCTCTGCGGGCACTTACAGAACCCTACAGGCCCCTACGGAAATCTACGGGACTCTACGGGCCCTTAGGGAACCCTTCAGATTTCGACGGAACCCTACCAGCCCCTCTGGAACCCTACAGAATACTCCAGGACCCGACAGCACTCTACAAGACCCTTAGCAACACAACGGAACCTCACTAAAACCCTATGGGCTCCTACAGAATACTGCAGGTGCCTACGGAACCCTACAGACCCGTACAGACACCTACGGGCACTTACAGAACACTGCAGGCCCCTACGGAACCCTACAGGTCCATACAGAACCCCACAGGGCCCTACGGAACTTTACCAGCCACTACGGAACTCTACGGGCCCCTACGGAACCCTGCAGAACCCTCCAGAACCTTACAGAATCCCACAGACTCCTACAGACTTCTGCGGGCACTTACACAACCCTACAGGTCCCTACGGAAATCTACGGGACTCTATGGGCCCCTAGGGAACCCTATAGATTTCGATGGAACCCTATGAGGCCCTCTGGAACCCTACAGAATACTCCAGGACCTGACAGCACTCTACAAGACCCTTAGCAACACAACGGAACCTCACTAAAACCCTATGGGCTCCTACAGAACACTGCAGGCGCCTACGGAACCCTACAGACCCCTACAGAATACTACCAGCCACTACAGAAAAATATGGCCCCTACGGAACTCTACGGAACCTGGCAGAAACACTGTGGGCCCCTACAGGCCCTTGCGGGCACTTGCAGAACTCTGCAGGAACCCACGGAACTTTATGGAACCCTACCAGCCCCTACGGAAGCCTAAAGACCCTTGCAGGCAGTTACGGAACGGTACAGGGCCCTAGGGAACTTTACCAGCCACTACGGAACTCTACGGGCCCCTACGGAACCCTGCAGAACCCTCCAGAGCCTTACAGAATCCCACGGATTCCTACAGACTCCTGCGGGCACTTACTCAACCCTAGAGGACCCTACGGAACACTGCCAGCTCCTATGGAAGGAACCCTACGGGCCCCTACAGAACACTACTGGCTCCTGCGGTACTCCAGAGGCCTCTAGGGAACCTACGAAGCTCTACGGAACCCTATGGATCCTTACGGAACAGTACGGGCCCCTTCAGACCTCTGCGGGCCCTTATGGAAACCTACAGGACCCTACGGAACTGTACGAGACTCTACAGGCCCCTAGGGAACACCACAGGCCCCTACGGAACCCTACACAACCCTCCGGAAACATATGGCACCCTACAAGCTCCTACCAACCCCTGCGGGCACTTACACAACCCTACAGGCCCCTACGGAAATCTACGGGACTCTACGGGCCCCTAGGGAACCCTTCAGATTTCGACGGAACCCTACCAGCCCCTCTGGAACCCTACAGAATACTCCAGGACCCGACAGCACTCTACAAGACCCTTAGCAACACAACGGAACCTCACTAAAACCCTATGGGCTCCTACAGAACACTGCAGGTGCCTACGGAACCCTACAGACCCCTACGGAACCCTACAGACACCTGCGGGCACTTACGGAACCCTGCAGGCCCCTACGGAACCCTACAGGTCCATACAGAACCCCACAGGGCCCTACGGAACTTTACCAGCCACTACGGAACTCTACGGGCCCCTACGGAACCCTGCAGAACCCTCCAGAACCTTACAGAATCCCACAGACTCCTACAGACTTCTGCGGGCACTTACACAACCCTACAGGTCCCTACGGAAATCTACGGGACTCTATGGGCCCCTAGGGAACCCTATAGATTTCGATGGAACCCTATGAGGCCCTCTGGAACCCTACAGAATACTCCAGGACCCGACAGCACTCTACAAGACCCTTAGCAACACAACGGAACCTCACTAAAACCCTATGGGCTCCTACAGAACACTGCAGGCGCCTACGGAACCCTACAGACCCCTACAGAATACTACCAGCCACTACAGAAAAATATGGCCCCTACGGAACTCTACGGAACCTGGCAGAAACACTGTGGGCCCCTACAGGCCCTTGCGGGCACTTGCAGAACTCTGCAGGAACCCACGGAACTTTATGGAACCCTACCAGCCCCTACGGAAGCCTAAAGACCCTTGCAGGCAGTTACGGAACGGTACAGGGCCCTAGGGAACTTTACCAGCCACTACGGAACTCTACGGGCCCCTACGGAACCCTGCAGAACCCTCCAGAGCCTTACAGAATCCCACGGATTCCTACAGACTCCTGCGGGCACTTACTCAACCCTAGAGGACCCTACGGAACACTGCCAGCTCCTATGGAAGGAACCCTACGGGCCCCTACAGAACACTACTGGCTCCTGCGGTACTCCAGAGGCCTCTAGGGAACCTACGAAGCTCTACGGAACCCTATGGATCCTTACGGAACAGTACGGGCCCCTTCAGACCTCTGCGGGCCCTTATGGAAACCTACAGGACCCTACGGAACTGTACGAGACTCTACAGGCCCCTAGGGAACACCACAGGCCCCTACGGAACCCTACACAACCCTCCGGAAACATATGGCACCCTACAAGCTCCTACCAACCCCTGCGGGCACTTACACAACCCTACAGGCCCCTACGGAAATCTACGGGACTCTACGGGCCCTTAGGGAACCCTTCAGATTTCGACGGAACCCTACCAGCCCCTCTGGAACCCTACAGAATACTCCAGGACCCGACAGCACTCTACAAGACCCTTAGCAACACAACGGAACCTCACTAAAACCCTATGGGCTCCTACAGAATACTGCAGGTGCCTACGGAACCCTACAGACCCGTACAGACACCTACGGGCACTTACAGAACACTGCAGGCCCCTACGGAACCCTACAGGTCCATACAGAACCCCACAGGGCCCTACGGAACTTTACCAGCCACTACGGAACTCTACGGGCCCCTACGGAACCCTGCAGAACCCTCCAGAACCTTACAGAATCCCACAGACTCCTACAGACTTCTGCGGGCACTTACACAACCCTACAGGTCCCTACGGAAATCTACGGGACTCTATGGGCCCCTAGGGAACCCTATAGATTTCGATGGAACCCTATGAGGCCCTCTGGAACCCTACAGAATACTCCAGGACCTGACAGCACTCTACAAGACCCTTAGCAACACAACGGAACCTCACTAAAACCCTATGGGCTCCTACAGAACACTGCAGGCGCCTACGGAACCCTACAGACCCCTACAGAATACTACCAGCCACTACAGAAAAATATGGCCCCTACGGAACTCTACGGAACCTGGCAGAAACACTGTGGGCCCCTACAGGCCCTTGCGGGCACTTGCAGAACTCTGCAGGAACCCACGGAACTTTATGGAACCCTACCAG
The DNA here is from genome assembly GCF_964106895.1 of Numenius arquata. Taxonomy (NCBI): domain Eukaryota; kingdom Metazoa; phylum Chordata; class Aves; order Charadriiformes; family Scolopacidae; genus Numenius; species Numenius arquata. The sequence continues at coordinate 199,595 of NW_027415620.1, forward strand.
CCCCTACGGAAGCCTAAAGACCCTTGCAGGCAGTTACGGAACGGTACAGGGCCCTAGGGAACTTTACCAGCCACTACGGAACTCTACGGGCCCCTACGGAACCCTGCAGAACCCTCCAGAGCCTTACAGAATCCCACGGATTCCTACAGACTCCTGCGGGCACTTACTCAACCCTAGAGGACCCTACGGAACACTGCCAGCTCCTATGGAAGGAACCCTACGGGCCCCTACAGAACACTACTGGCTCCTGCGGTACTCCAGAGGCCTCTAGGGAACCTACGAAGCTCTACGGAACCCTATGGATCCTTACGGAACAGTACGGGCCCCTTCAGACCTCTGCGGGCCCTTATGGAAACCTACAGGACCCTACGGAACTGTACGAGACTCTACAGGCCCCTAGGGAACACCACAGGCCCCTACGGAACCCTACACAACCCTCCGGAAACATATGGCACCCTACAAGCTCCTACCAACCCCTGCGGGCACTTACACAACCCTACAGGCCCCTACGGAAATCTACGGGACTCTACGGGCCCCTAGGGAACCCTTCAGATTTCGACGGAACCCTACCAGC